>NC_142871.1:120821212-121124242 GCF_051225735.1 Oryctolagus cuniculus
GGATTTACAGAATATAGCTATATTATATATAAGAAGTATAAAATTATGCTCACGAATAAAGATTCATTTGTATATTCCTTTTTCTCAATGTTATTCAGTGTGAGAACTTAATTTTTTTTAAAAAAAAACAAGCTAATTAAAAATGTCTGAGATTCTGTAAAATCTTTCCTAGAACTCTCCCTCCTTCTCTTCCTTAAATGTGGTGCCATTAATCCCGTTCCTTGTTTTCTGGGTTTGTCAGAGTTACTTTCATCTTCCCTCTATAATCTCTGATGAGAAGATTATATCTTACCAAGCTGCATATTCTCACTTCTTCCATTACCACAGTCACTTGTTACTGTCCTCTGCCTGTGTTAGCAGAACTTACATTACATTTCCTGATGCCAACAACCAACCTGATCCAAAAACAATTTGCTTTGCCTGAGCATTCAGAAATCATAATTTTAATGCTGGATTGGCCTATTTTTTGTCTTTGTATTCTCACTCATTTGCGTGTTTGTAGCACTGTTATAAGCATTTTCAGTACGTGCCAAGGCAGGCAATCACTTTTACTTCTGACTGGAATATAAAATACCTAGAGACAGTAATAAAATATACAACAGTCACCCACTGTTTGACTTTTGCAAAAAATATAAATATATAACCCTCATTGCTATAAATCAATGAGTGGTTCAATCAATCAGCTATCATTTATTTCACTGCAATGTCTATACTACCATAAAATGAACTAGAATGTGTGCAATACAGTATTACCAACTTTGGATATTAAGCTCAAAAGACTAACAACCTACTGAAGGAAAGAAAACAGTTAATCATGGTAAAATTAGGCAACAATTGTTATTTTAAACTACATTAGTAATGCACAGAAAAGAGGAATTTGTATGAATGGAGTTGTTAGATTATTTCATACCAAAATTATGAATGATAATAAGACTAGAAGGCTGAGTAACATTTAGGTGCAGCAGAAAACTATTCTCTAAACAAGAGACGTGTGAGCAAATTCGTGCAGTTTGACAAATCTCCGAAACTGAACGGACTACATTGAGTGGAAATAAGGCATTCCCAACAAACTTGGAAAATGGAGGATTTTAAAACCAAAATCCCAATTCTGTCATGAACATAAGAATGAGAAGACAGAGAACCTGTCTGAACTTTAAGTACGTCATCTTTGAAAAGGATTAAAATAACTTCCTTAAAATGTTATGAACTCCTCTTTCTAAAGAGGAGAGAGCAGTGAAGTAGATGTTATCAGTTTGGTATAGCGAAATAAACAAATACAACACTGAGCTGCAATCCTAAAGAGAAGAAAGCACAGAAAGTGAGCTCTGTGTTCACCCTAGATTTCTCCAGGGAAATAGAATCCAAGCAACATAGTGGCGTCTTTGGAAGAGAAAGTGGAGTTCAAGGTTCAGCTTAGATTTAGGAGAGGCTGGGAAAGTCACAAAGGAAAAAAAAATGTGTATAGAAATGCCTCTCCGGTTCTTAGAAACGTTCGCTGTGCATGCATGGAGTGAGAAGAGCTGGTTGATGCTAACAGACGAACAGATTTCAGAGGTTGTACAGTAGATTGGGAGATGTTGGAAGTCTTGCTCAATTAAACAAGAAAGAGCTTGATAACTACCAAAGTTTACCAGTGAAATCTCAGAAATGTCATATTTTAGGAGAAAGTATTATACTTTAGGAGTAAAAATTACACCAACAGATTACTGGCAAACCTGATATAAAACCACCCTCACAGAATCCTAAAGCCAAGCTTGTGGGCACCAGACCAATTTATCAGAGATTCCGTTGTCTGTTAAAACAGAACTCTTGGGGTCAGCTCTGGCATAGCAGTGCTGGCATCCCATATGGGTGCCAGTTCCAGTCCTGGCTGCTCCACTTCCAATCCAGCTCTCTACTATGGTCTGGGAAAGCAATAAAAGATGGCCAAAGTCCTTGAACCCCTGCACTCTTGTGGGAGACCCAGAAGAAGCTCCTGGCTCCTGGCTTTGGATTGGCACAGCTCCGGCTGCTGTGGCCATCTGGAGAGTAAACCAGCAGATGGAACTCTCTCTCTTTTTGCTCTGCCTTTCTGTAACTCTGCCTTTCAAATAAATAAATAAATCTTTTTTAAAAAAACAGAACTCTAATATTTTGACACAGAAGATTTTTCATCTGCAATGTCTATAAACATTTCAAGAAATAGGAAATAATAATAATCACAAACATAACCCTCCAATAAATAAATAATTAAAAATAATAAGTAGTAAACCCACTGTCCCTCAAGAGTATAAATAAGGCTTGTAAACAATAATCAAATTTCAAAATGTCAATTTTGTTCATATACATTACTTTTTTGTACTCTTTTTGGGACTGGTTTATTTCTCTAAGTATAATGGATTCTAGTTGCATCCATTTTGTTTCAAGAGACAGGATTTCATTTTTTATAGATGAGTAGTATTCCATAATGTATATGTGTGTATGTATGTATACATACATATATATAATCTTTTTTTTTTTTTTTTGGCCAGGCAGAGTTAGATGGTGAGAGAGAGAGAGAGAGAAACAGAGAGAGAGTTATAGACAGTGAGAGAGAGAGAGAGAGAGACAGAGAGAAAGGTCTTCCTGCCATTGGTTCACCTCCCAAATGGCTGCTACAGCTAGCGTGCTGCGCCTATCTGAAGCCAGGAGCCAGGTGCCTCTTCCTGGTCTCCCATGCGGGTGCCCGGACCCAAGCACTTGGGCCATCCTCCACTGCACTCCTGGGCCACACCAGAGAGCTGGACTGGAAGAGGAGCAACCGGGACAGAATCTGGCACTCTGACTGGAACTGGAACCCAGGATCCCGGTGCCACAGGCAGAGGATTAGCCTAGTGAGCCACAGCGCTGGCCATAAATTTTTTTCTTTATTAAGTCATCAGTTGATGGACATCTATGGAGTGGACATATACAAACCTGGATCATATAAGTCAGATATTTGATGCCACAGGGGTCAATGTTGTTGTTCAACTGTTTTACTGTAAACTTGTTTTTCAAAAGTACAAGGAGTATACTCAAAAGTAAAGATAAAAATACAATGCACTAAATACATAAGCCACTAACATGGTTGTTTCTTATCATTATCAAATATCACGTACTATATATAATTGGGGGTAGCATACTTTTACATTGGTAGCATGTATTGCGATATGACATTATAGGAACCACAACATTACTAGATGATATGAATTTTTCTGCTCCATTATAATCATATTGAAGCATCACTGAAACCCTGTTATGTGATGTTGTTATATGACTGTAAAACAAACATTTTTAAGGTCAATGAAAGATACAAATCTACAGATTCAAACCCTCACTTCTAAGAAGCCACATCTAACCACACCATGTTCAAACTTCTGAAAACCAAAATAAAACCCTAAGCTTAGATAAATAAAAAAGATATATTACATTTAGGGAAACAATGATAAAAATTATAATTGACCTCTAAACACAAAATATAAAAATCAAAAGACAACGCCTTTTAAACAATATCAGTCTTAAAGATTTGATATAAATAATATAAAAGCAACATCTTAGGCTGTGTTATGGGTCTGTACCAGCATAAAGCTCTTCAAATTATGCCAAGTAATTGATTATGGATGATATAACAGGAAAGTCCCACTTCCAACATGATGGTGATATTGATTGCCTCTCAGGCTCTATTCATGAGCTACTGGATATCCTGGATTAAGCAGGCTTATGTGGTTTTAGGAGAATATGAGTCCTCAAGTCCAGGCAGCCTATATATTTTTTTTAACTTTTATTTAATGAATATAAATTTCCAAAGTATGATTTATGGATTACAATGGCTTCCCCCCTATACCGTCCCTCCCACCCACAACCCTCCCTTTTCCCACTCCCTCTCCCCTTCCATTCACATCAAGATTCATTTTCGATTATCTTAATATACAGAAGATCAGCTTAGTATACATTAAGTAAGGATTTCAACAGTTTGCTCCAGGCAGCCTATATTTGAGGTGAGACTGATCTCTAGTTTATCATGATTCTTAGGTATATTTTTGTGGGTATAAAACATATTACTTACTTACATTTGCTACAGAATCCTTTTTTATTTTTTAAGATAAATTGTTTTTCTCCCTCAATCAGGGTAATCTGGAAGAATTCTCAGTATGTCCTTTAAAGGCAAGTGACTGTGTGATGTTTAGGAAAATATAATACTTAAACATTAAATGAGATGCATATTTAGCCTTTGCTTTTTCACTATATTTGCATAACTTTGGTAAAACATTTACTTTCCTGAGACTTTGCTCTCTTATCTATGTAATAATATTGTTATAGGGTTTTTCTAAACCATAAATATTTCAAAAATACGAAATGGTATTTTCACTAGTTGAGTTTAATTTTATTAAAATTATTCTTATTTACTTAAAAGGCACAGAGAGAGAGAGAGAGACAGAGAGGGAAAACAAGTGTGAGAGAGAGACAGAGAGATTGATTTTTTGTCTGCTGGTTCATTCTTCAAATGCCTGAAACTGGGACAATCTGAATCTTGGAGCCATAGCTAAATCTAGGCTTTCCACATAAGTGGCAGGGATCCAAGTACTTGAGCCATTACCTGTTGCCTCCCAGGAAACTGTAAATGGAACCGCAGCCAAGTCCTGGATCCAGGAACTCTAATATGGGACTCAGTTGTGCGATTGTAAGGAAATAAGAGCAGGATAGAAATGAGACAAGAGAAAAATTCACAACCAGAGCAAGGTTACTGATAAAGGGAAACAATTAACCTGAGTTGGGCTCACTGCCAGCGGACACATAGGGTGAACACGTGGCAGAGAGCAAGAACTTAGTGATGGGCTGGGTTTATATAGTACAAGCCAGCTAAGGGCTATAAGGGGAGAGCATTGCTGAGCTGGCTTGTGTGGGCTTTTTTTTTCCCCCCTCTTGGGGTCAAAGGTCAGGTCAGGGGAAGGAGAAGAAGTTGAGCAGGGTGAGGGGAGAAACTGGGGAAGGGTGACTTTATGGTTTCTGGAGAAGATAGCAAGAGCCCTGGCAGGAGGGAGGGTAGGGTAAGGAAGAATCACTATAATCCTAAATCTGTATAAATGGAATACATGAAACTTGTATAACAAATAAAATGTAAAATAAATAATAAATGAATAAATAAATAAATAAATAAATAAATATCATTTTATTAACAGAAGAAAAAGGACAATATCTCTGTGGGGCGGGAAGGCTGAGGTCTATTTCTTCAGTCGCATGGGCTGGTATTTGAGGAAAATGGCTGGGAAAAGCATTTCCACTGGGGCAGAGGTTGCTTCTTCAGGGGGTGCTGACTGAGCAGACTAGGGGCGATAACAGGATGTGCCTCAGGAATGATGGGGATGTAGTTGAGCTAGTTGAGGCAGATGGCCAGGAAAGCGACCCCATGGAGCAGGCTCTGGGTCACATAGGCAGGGGACTGAAGTAAATCTAAAACTTTTGTCTTTGCTCCATTCAGCCTTTATCTTAGCCACTGTACCAAATGCTCATCCCTCAAATATTTTTAAATTTATAGCCAAAAATATTGGACTCTCCTTACAAGCCCTAAATTGTGGGACAGATCTCAAATTTGAAATCCGATATTAAATGAGAGTGTATAATATATGTCTAATATCATATCATTTCAAGCCAGTGTAGAATTTCACCATCTCTCTCTCTCTCTCTTTTTTTTTTTTTTTTTTGACAGGCAGAGTGGACAGTGAGAGAGAGAGACAGAGAGAAAGGTCTTCCTTTGCTGTTGGTTCACCCTCCAATGGCCGCTGAGGCTAGCACACTGCAGCTGACGCACGGTGCTGATCCGAAGGCAGGAGCCAGACGCTTCTCCTGGTCTCCCATGTGGGTGCAGGGCCCAAGGACTTGGGCCATCCTCCACTGCCTTCCCGGGCCATAGCAGAGAGCTGGCCTGGAAGAGGAGCAACCAGGACAGAATCCAGCGCCCCGACCGGGACTAGAACCCGGTGTGCCGGCGCCACAGGCAGAGGATTAGCCTATTGAGCCGTGGCGCCGGCTTGCCATCTCTCATACATAAAAGTACATCTTTTTAGAGAGTCTCCAAATTATTTTATGCCTAAAAGGGTGCTGAGTAAATGCATTTTGAATCAAAATGAATGGCATCTCAGACTTTTGTGTTTGGAGTAATATAATTGTTGTAAATTTGACATAGAGCAAAATAAATGCAAAAAAGAAAAAAAGAATGGCAGTGTTTCCTTACTATGCAGTTAGGTTGGAGTAATAAACTCTTAAGTATGTAAATAATACTAAATTTATGTTTCACACAACTAAGCCATTAAGGACCTTTTAAGTATGTTTTTTTCATAAGAATTACCAAGATTGATGAGGGCAAGAGGGAAAAACTAATGGCAAAAAGTGACATAAAATATGACATAAAACCCAATTATTATTCTAAAATTAAACAATGTTATGCCATGAAATGAAAAAGGCCATTACCAGCTGGTTGTTAATACCCTAGAATGTAATAATTAAAATGCAAAAGTCAGCCATTCTCATTTTATTGGTTAGACGAAGCCATAATGCAGATCTTTATAGGGGCATTCAGAGTCAATGTTGTTATCCATAACTCCTCTGTCCTTTTCAGATGTAACCAACTAATGTAAATTGTTTTTGATTGTTCTGATTTATGTCATAATTGTGGCAATTATAGCAGGGCAAGTCCTATTTGACAAGTCAGTTAAGCACTTTTAGCCTGACGCTGTTGAATTACAGCTTTCAGCATGTACCCTTGGGTCCTTAAAGTGTCTATCACCAAGGCTTGAATGACACCAAATTTATAGTCATGGCAGAAATTATGGGTGCTGTCATACTTCAAAGATGTTGCTTTGAGAATTTGTGCATCAATTTCAACATATCAATTGTTGCCCAAATGTGTTGTTCTGAGATTTTTTTTAAAAGAATTACTTAGATAAACTTTATTTTGAATATTTGCAATGGTGGAAAAGCTATTTTTGGCAGATGATCTTAATATTTAGAAATAGATGTTACTGTACTTAAGCCAAGCTTGGAGAATGAATATGTGAACATATATTTTTAATGTGTAAATATATTTGTGCATGTATATGTCCTTCTGTCAATATCTATCTATGTTATGCTATCTGGATAAATAGGGGGGAAATCCCTAACTTTTTAAATAAAAAGTACTGTTATCAATGACACATAATCTATTTCTGTAGGAATTCAGAATAAATATTTGAGATATTTTGAGTAAAGAATGATGACTAAAATAGCATTCAGATAAGATATTTTTGTGACATATAAAACAAAATTTAATATTTAAATTTCTGGAATCCTTTAAAAATATATCTCAATATTCTGTAGCTGCATATTTATGCATGATATTTTAACTGATGGTAAAAATAGTTTTTTTTTTCTTTTGAAAATAATTTGGACTTAACAATATTATATCAAAAGGGAACAGAAAGTTCTCCTGTGAAAATTCTTTATTTAAGAAAAGCACGGGTATCAACACCTGGAAATTAATGCTAATACAATGCTATCAATAATCTACAGACCTCGTTTAAGGTTTGTCAATTTTCTAAATTGGAAATTCCAAGATCTTGCATTTCATTTAACTGTCATGTCTCTAATTCTCCCCCAATCTGAAACTGTTATGTAATTTTTCTTTTTCTTTCACAGCTTTTACACATTTGAAGAGAAATGACAAATTAATTTTGCAGAATGCAAATAATGTGATGTACTTTTTTACAAGAAAAGCACAAAAATGATACTGCATCCTTCTCGTATATTATATCAGGAGTCACGTGGTATTGATATGTGCCATGAATGGTGATGCTAATTTTAATGATCTGGTATCTACAATTTTCTCCATTGTAAAGCTACTATTTTTTTCTTTGTAATTAATGATAACATTGTGAAGAAATACTGCTAAATATCCTTGCTCATACTTTTGTTTGCCTACTAATTTTTGTGTTCATTGCTCAATATTGCCTGCAACAATTTTAATGTAATGTTTGCTGTGGGGAGCAACCCGGACTGGACTGAGTTACTGGAATTAAGACTTATTCTATGCATCTGCTCTCCCACAATATGGCGCTGAGAAGGGAGAAACAGCTTCTACACAGCTGCCTCCAGTTCAACCAATAAACTGCAGGACCTGCTCCTGATTGGAGGAGAGCAGCATACTCGGTGTGTGGGCAGCCGAGTTGGGATTGACGGAGGAGGACTATAAAGGAGGAGAGAGACAACATGCACCAGGAACATCTGAAGGAACACCTGTGCAGCCCCCTAGAGAGCCCGCCGGTGGTGTGCCCCTCCCCCGCGGAAGTGGGGAATGTGGCAGGGGGAACCGCCCTTCCACGGAGGTGGAAGGGACAGTAGCCAACCCGGGAAGAACCAGCAGCAAACCCGGGGAGGGCCGAGCAGACAAAAGAACAACGCAGGGTCCTGTGTCGTTCCTCCACGAAGAGGGGGAGCGACATAATGGTGCCGTGACTCGGATATGAAGCCTAGGCAGGGTTTAGTGTCGTTCCTCCATGAAGAGGGGGAGCGACAGTTTGCCAAATGATTTTTATTCTCATATTTTCTTCTACTTTATTAAGTTTACTATAAAGAATAATTACCTTTTCCCTACTCATTTATTTATTTTTTAAATGATATATTTATATCAGCGTGACTTCATAGATATTTTATTCTATAATTCACAATCCATTACAATTTGTAACTTTGTTTTAATTGTTGCAGTTTTAGTCATCAGAAAACTGAAAAAACTGAAATTGCAATCTACTAAGGGTTCCCTTCATTCTACCTTCAGGACCAGGCAACTCAGCTTTATTGAGTAAGGACCTATGGAGTTGCTATGTTTAGATAGGTTGCTTTTGTTCAGTTGAACAGATTCAGGGCTTGCAGTCCTGGGTGTTAAATAATTGGTTGGAGATTAGATGCAGAGTCTAAAGGCATCAACCAGGAAGTCTATCACAGAAAGCTGTGTGTGTGTGTGTGTGTGTGTGTGTGTGTAGAAAGAGGGAGAGAGAAAGAGAGAGAGAGACATTTTAACAACAATCTGATGTGAGTGCCAGTTGTAATAGATGCATAAATTGTGGTGTAGAAATTGAACAAATGGGATGAAGCTTGTCTTGTGGGCTGGGAAAGTATCTGTGGGGAGCAACCCGGACTGGACTGAGTTACTGGAATTAAGACTTATTCTATGCATCTGCTCTCCCACAATATGGCGCTGGGAGAGGAGAAAACAGCTTCTACGCAGCTGCCTCTTGCCAACTTGAGTGATGACCTCCAGGAGCTGATCCTGCTCCTGATTGGAGGAGAGCAGCGTACTCGGCGTGTGGGCAGCCGAGTTGGGATTGGCGGAGGAGGACTATAAAGGAGGAGAGAGACAACATGCACCAGGAACATCTAAGGGGAACATCTATCTGAAGGAACACCTGTGCAGCCCCCTAGAGAGCCGGCCGGTGGTGTGCCGCTCCCCTGCGGAAGTGGGGAAAGTGGCCAGGGGGAACCGCCCTTCCACGGAGGTGGAAGGGACAGTAGCCAACCCGGGAAGAACCAGCAGCAAACCCAGGGAGGGCCGAGCAGACAAAAGAACAGCGCAGGGTCCTGTGTCGTTCCTCCACGAAGAGGGGGAGCGACAGTATCAGACACTGAAAAGCAGAAACCTCAGGTAAGACTTTTAAGTTTACAAATCTGTAGCATGCATTGCCTTTCTCCACCTGCATTATTGTCCTAATTAAGGAAGTCTTTCAAATCAGATATACAACAACTAGCACATAGAGAGAGAGTCTAGATTAAACAATTAGAATGTAAGAACAATAAAACAAATCTACCAGAGGAAAGAGATAAACATGAAGATAAAAGGGAAAATTAAACCACTTAAATAGAAGCAAATACAATGCAAAAAAGAATAGTTTGGGATTCAAAATCATGATTTTTTGAGATTTATTATACAAAATAACCACTGTGTAAAGTTCAAGTGTATTAAGTATCTCTTTGGAGATGATTATGAGGCTTTTGAGGAAAAAGAACAGTAACCCAGAGGACCCATACTCATTCAAGGTTTTATTTACCTGTCCTATAAAAGAGAAAAATGTTAAGGACGTGCATGAAATTTGATTGTATTATCCACATTTCCCAAGCACAGAAAACATGTGAAAATATTCAATTAAACAAAGCAGAGATAAGAATTAAAAAAAAAGTTAATATAGTTAAAGAGCTTTGTGACATCAATAATGTCCAGATAATAATGAATTCACCTGGAGTATGTAATATGAATCCAATTAAGGACTGCTTAAAATCTAGAATTATTATAATAAATGCTAAGTTATTCCCTCCCCTACTCAGGAATTTGAGAATTATAATTGGAAAGGACTGAAATAAATATTTTCCAAAGATTTTAATTGAGGGGAACAAAGGAAGAGAGAAGGTAGAATACAATAAACAAAAATCTGATATTATTGGAAAACTGGTAGAAATTCTGTATTGTTGGGGAAAGAAGTAGTCTTAATATGGAACAGAATTGATATCTTGTTTAAAAGTATGAAATTCACCAGATTCAGATGAAAAAGTAATGCAAGGGGCTGCTGGTATGATGAAGCAGGTTAAGTTGCTACTTGTGATGCTGGCATCACATGTGGGAGTGTTGTGCAGTTCCAGGGGCTCTGCTGCTGAACAAGCTCCCTGCTGAGGCTTCTCTGCCCTGTGGGAGACTCAGATGGAGTCTCGGTCTCCTGGCTTAAGGCCTAGCCCAACCCCCATCATTGTGGCCTTTTGGAGTAGGAACTGGTTGATGGAAGATCTCCGCCCCTCCCCTTTTCTCTGTCACTCTACTTCCCAAACAAAAATAAATCAATCTTAAAAAAAGAAGTTGCACAGATTGGCAAATCAGACAATGGAAAGGAGAAATACAGTCATGGCCATGCGCATTATTATAACTGATTTAAAAAAGATTTGGTATATTGGATTGAACTATTATACTTAGTGAAATAAGCCAACCTCAAAAGAACAAATATCACACGATTCTCTGATATGTGATAATTAATGTAGAATACAAATGTATAAAAATGAAACAGACATTTTATGATTTGCTTGTTGTTTTGACCCTTGTTTATGCTTCTGTGGAACTGTGGTCTTTCTAGTTTTCACTTGCTGAATAATATGGTTAGTGGTACATTAATCCTGTGAATATGGAATAGGTTGAAACCATGTTTTTGCAAAAATTGAAGAAAAAAAAAGAAGGGAGAGAATTGAAGGAAGAAGAGAAAGAGAAGGAAGTATGGTTATTTTAGAATTTTACCTATGAAATACATGAAATCTTTTGTCTTCATATTAATAAAAATTAAAAGAAGAAAAGTAAAGCACTAATTTAAGTTATTTAAGCATAGGTGAGGGACTGATGTGCAGTCAGATAAGCAGCTGCTAACAGTGCAGCCATCCATTATCAGAGTGCTGAAATATGCACCTGCCAATACATCTGGGAGACAGTGGATGGATGCTCCAGTACTTGCGTTCCCGCCATCCACGTGGGATACCAGGGTGGTATTCCTGGTTCCTGGTTTCAGCCTGGCCCAGTCCTGACTTGCAGCCACTTGGAATGTGAAACAGTAGACGGAAGATCTCTGTTTTTCTCTGTGTCACTATGTTTTTCAAATAAATGAATAAATTTGTTTAAAAATACATGAGCACACATTCACACTAACTGTGGCATTTAATGTTAAAATTAATAGGATAAGTAAAGGGATATAATATATAAACAGAAAGTATAAACAAAAATAAAGCACGAGTGATGATATAGAGAAGAAAAAATTTAAGTTTAAAAACACAAGATAAAAATATCGCACAACAATAAGACAAAACTAAAAAAAGGTGTTTATATGCCAATAATATAACAGCTGTCTACTATGAAATTATTATAGTCTAAGGGAGATTGTGATGAAAATACTTTCTATCATAATTAGATCTAGCAGATTAATAAGAGCAAAGAACAGTGAAATATAACTGATGAATGTGATTTAGTAGATATAGAGATTGCATTTTATCCTTCAAATAGAGGATACATAATTCATCTTAAGTGTCTGCAACACATATGAAATATCAATTACAGAACTGACACAGAGGATGTTAATAGATATAGTAAATCTTTTATTGGCCATAAATTTATAAATAGCAGTAAGTAAGTAATTTGAAGGTGATTGGTAATAACCAAAATACTAGGATGTTAAGAATATTCTGGAGTGATGTTTTATACAGCAGTTAACATGCCACTTGAAAAGCTTGCATCCCAAACTCTAATGCCTGGGTTTGAGTCCTTACTCTGCTTCTTACTCCAGGTTTCTGTTAATGCACAGCCTGGGAAGCAGCAAGTAATGGTTCCAGTGCATGGTTCCCTACCACTCTCATGGAAGACCTGAATTGAGATCCAGGCTCCTGTTTGTCCTGGGCGAGTCGCCGCTGTCACAGGCATTTGGGGAGTAAACCAGTGGATGAAAGATTTCTCTGTGTCTGTCTTTCTCTTTTCTTTCAAATAAGCAACTAACAAATTGGGTGCAGGTGTTGAGGCACAGCAGGTTAAGCTGCCACTTGGGATCCCACAAACCTTATGTGAGTGCCTGGAATCATGTCCTGTCTCTGCTTCCAATCCAGCTTCTTGCTAATGCACCCAGGAGATAGCAAATGATGGCCTGAGTACTTGGATTCCTGCCCCACAGGCAGGAGACCAGAAAACACTTATCTCAGCTTATCTCAGCCCTGGCATTTGGAGAATGAACCAATGGATGGAAGCCATCTCTTTCTCTCTCTCTTTCTCTGATTCTCTGCCTTTCAAATAAATAGATAAATCTTTTTTAAAATTTTTTTGAAAGATTTATTTTATTTATTTAAAAGAGTTACACAGAGAGAGAAGGAGAGGCAAAGAGAGAGAGGTCTTCATTCCGCTGATTCACTCCCCAGTTGGCTGCAATGGCTGGAGCTGCACAGATTCTACAGTTTTCCCAAGCCATAGCAGAGAGCTATTAAATCATGATGTATCTTATTTTCTAATTAAGAAATAAATGCCTAGGCATTACTTCATTAATATACTAGATGAAACTTTAATGGAACTGTTTAATCCTACAAATACAGATAGCATTTTATATGTGCTCCCCTATCAGTCACAAGAGCTTCATCAGAGGCCAAACAGATGGGGCCACCTAGTTTTGGATTTTCAGCTTCCAAGACTGTGAGATAAATTAACCTTTTTTCTTTATAATTTACCAAGCCTCAGATGCTTTGTTATAGCAACAGAAAATAGGTTAAGAAATCAAATAACTAAACATGTATATGAACAGTTTCAGATAAGCTCACCATGATGGCACTTGGCTGATAGTCCCCTGGTCTTTG
This sequence comes from Oryctolagus cuniculus, assembly GCF_051225735.1. Lineage (NCBI taxonomy): Eukaryota > Metazoa > Chordata > Mammalia > Lagomorpha > Leporidae > Oryctolagus > Oryctolagus cuniculus. The sequence goes on from NC_142871.1 coordinate 120,834,590, forward strand.
TTTTACCTTCAGAAGAATCTTTTTAATTCCATCCTTTTTTTGTTACTACCCACAAAGCCATTTCATTAATTCCTTTTTTTAAAATTTTTTAAAAAGACTTATTTATTTACTTGAGAGGCATAGTTACAGTTGGTTGGTGGGCAGAGAAAGAGAGATAGTCATTTTATATGTGACGATATCAGTCATCCCTTCCTGAATCAGCGGCATGAAGACCCTAACAACCATCTTTCAACATATAAAGAAACAGGGAATGTTTGCTTTGGACTTGTGTTTTTTGCTGCAGTCTAGAGAATAAGCAGTACAATGTTTGTTCATTATATTCAAGTCAGATACTTTATTTAGACACAGTCTGGGACATCTACAATTGTCAGCATGTCAAATTCAAGTCAAACTCCATACTAAATTTTTGCATGTGGATAAAGTAATTGGAAAAAAGTCATCAGGTACAGAAATGTCAAAAATGATGTCTGCTTTTCTCTATCATAATATTTCTGAGTTGTTTCTTTTGGATAGGGCGTGCAGTTCTGTTATTTTCTCTTCAGTGGAAAGTAAAATGAGTACATTTCTTTAACCATTGACTACAGTCAAGAAGAAAACAAGCACATGACATTTATTTTTTAAATATTTATTAAGTTATATTTATTTGAAAGGCATAATGACAAGAGAGAAAGAGGAAGAGAGTGAGAGAGAAAGAGAGAGAGATTGAGAGAGAGAGATTAAGATTGAGACTTATCTTCCATCCATTCGCTCACTCACCAAATGTTAGCAACATCCTGGACTGAACAGGAACTTCAATCAAGTCTTCCACCTGGGTGGCAAGGACTTGGGTACCTGAGCCATCATCTGCTGCCTTTGAAGTACATTAGAAGGAAACTGTATTTGAAGTGCAAAGTAGCTGGGACTCAAACCAGGCCTTCTCATATGGGATGCAGGCATCCCAGGAGGCTGCTGAATTCGATGCACCACAGCAACTGCCCCACTGAATTTCTTTACACTGTGTATGAGGGAAAAATATTTGGTCCATAGAATCATTGCTTCCAGACATGGGAAAAAGCCTAGGAGTCAACTAACCCAATTTTTGCTATTTATAGATGATAAGTCAGTATCAAGAGATTAAATGATTTGGCAGAAGACACACAGCTACTTAGTGGCAAAGTTCACACTAGAGCCTGCTTTTTTCTTGATTCTCACTCTAGGATATCTCCATTACAACCCACTGTAATGCACATTTACGAAAGTTAACAACATTGCTTCTATGTATTATAAAGATTAAATAATTTCTTTAATATCTTATAAATAATGCATTTATGTGAATAGCACAGAAATGCTCTTTTTTTAGAACACTTTGGTTTTCCTAAAATTTAAGAGCCCTTCACAGGTATACATACCAATGATATGTGAGGGTCATATGGTATCAAATGGGTTAAGATCATGAATGGGGCTCACACAGAATCTGATTTCTAAATCAAATATGCCATGAAGATTATTTAGTTTCCTTTATGACTGTGACTATGCAGTATGTCAGATGTGATTTCTATTTCTGGAAATGCTTAACTAATTCTTTAAGAGACGCTCCATTGTGATTCTGTATTTCTGATTATCTCTTTGTCTAGGCTCAAGAGGCTAATCCACTGCCTTGTGGCACCGGCACACCGGGTTCTAGTCCCGGTTGGGGCGCCAGATTCTGTCCCAGTTGCTCCTCTTCCAGGCCAGCTCTCTGCTGTGGCCTGGGAGTGCAGTGGAGGATGGCCCAAGTGCTTGGGCCCTGCACCCGCATGGGAGACCAGGAGAAGCACCTGGCTCCCAGCTTCGGATCAGCATGGTGCGCCGGCTGCAGCGCACCGGCCACAGCAGCCATTGGAGGGTGAACCAACGGCAAAGGAAGACCTTTCTCTCTGTCTCTCTTTCTCACTGTCTACTCTGCCTGTCAAAAAAATAAATAAATAAAATGTAACATGAGAAAAATGTGTAGAATGTATAATGAAAAGAAATTGAGACTTTGAAAATCAGAAACTCAAAAGAAAGTGTAGATCTATAATACCTACTATATATATATATATATATATATATATATATATATATCCTGGTTTTCTGTCACTATAACAAAATGCCTGAGACAAGGTAACTTATAAAGAATAGAAACTTACTTGGTGCACATTTATGGAAGCTGGAAATTCCAAGGGAATGATATCTGATGAGAGTCTTGCTGCACCATAGCAAAGTGAAGAGCATTATGTAACAAGACAGAGCAAGTGTGCCAGCTCAGTTATCTCTTAGCACCAGTGTTGTTATTCTCATGATCTCATTTAATTGTCTAATTAATTAGTTATTCCTAATTACCTCTCAAAGGCCCACCTCCCAACCATTAACACATGGCATTGAACAATAAGTTTCTATCACATGAATTCCGTTTGACACATCCAAAGCATATTATCACTCTACTAAAAATTTGTTTCAGTAATAAAACTAAACTGTAGATTTGTTTTAATACAAGTACATCTTCCTATATTAGAAACTATCAGACAAAAACATTTCTTAAATTGCCCGTAAATTTTTTTTTCTGGCACAGAGGAGGCCAAGTGCAACTTTCTTTGGTTGGCTCAAAGCCAGGTTCATCGGACACCAACTGCCTCCGACACGCCTTCCAAGTGTGACCCCAGTGAGATCAAAGTCATATATGTGGGGTGCACAGGAGGGGAGGTCTGTGCCATTTCTGCACTAGCTCCCAAGATGGATCCCCTGAGCCTCTCTCGAAAATCATTGTTGATGACATAGTCAAGGGAACCAGAGACTGGAAGGGTTTGAGGATTATAGTGAAACTATCATTTAAAACAGGCCCAGATTGAGGCAGTGCCTTCCATCTCTGATAGTATCATCAAAGCTTTCAAGGAACTACCATGAGACAGAAATGACAGAAAACTTTAAACTCAGTGGAAATATCACTTTTGATAAAATTGTCAATTGTTTACAGCCTTTGTTTCTTCTGTTGAACTCTTTTACTTAGAGTAGGGCTAACTTTACTATCATTAAGTAAACTGAAAGAAGAGCTTTGTGAAAATTAAGAGTGGGAATGGGAGAGGAAGGAGGAAGCAGGGCCGGAGCATGGGGGGGAGGTTGGGTTGGGTGGGAAGGATCACTATGTTCCCAAATATATATATATGAAATACAAGAAATTTGTATAACTTACATAAAATTTAAAAAAGAGAAAAAATAATTGTATACAAATAAGAGAGGAAAATAGAAAGACAAAGAAAAGGAGATATAGAGATCAGAAATTGAAAGAATAAGGAAGCATCAAAGGCCATTGACCAATCATTCTATACATGGTAGTAGGACTTGGGCAGAGAAGAAATGAGGATGGAGTTATAGGTGTTGGGTAAAGACATGTGACTAGGATGTGGTAGGAAAAACTCAACCATAAAAGCTTAATAGAACAGTCTATAAATTCCTTCCTGGGAAAGGCATGGAAATTGAGTATAGAAATCCTCATTGACATTTTGGTGTAGCCTGGCAGATGGTTTCCTCTCTGTGGTTAATTTGGCTTCAAGTAAGAGTTGTATCTTTTTAGGGTCAAATACTTTGTGGAAATTTTCATGTTAACATTTTCTTGGTGGGTTTTTAAGTGGGGAGGTCATCTACTTCTATCAGGTTATTTTCAACACTATAATTTTCAGTAAAATCCATATTCAGAAGGGATTGACTGCTTTTGCAAGAGTTATTTACAATCATTAGTCACCTTTAATGTTGTGGTTGCTTAAATCTTGTGTGAATGGTTGTTTCAGGAAATACAGAAAAAAGGTACATTTTACGGGGTTGGTGCTGTGGCATAATGGGTCAAACCTCTGTCTGCAGTGCCTTCATCCCATATGGGTGCCCGTTCGAGAGGGAAGTAAGGGTGTAGTTTGTTGAAGAGAAAATAAGGAACCCAATCTATCTTTTTTTAAATATTTAAGTTGAAAGGCAAATTGACACAGAGAGGAGAGAGAGAGAAAGGGATGGAGGAGGAGGAAGAGGAGAAAGAGAGAGAGAGAGACAGAGAGAGAGAGAGAGATCTGCCATCTGCTAATTCACTCCCTATATACCTGCAACAGCTGATGTTGGCCAAATCATAGCGAGAGACCAGGAATTCCAACTGGGTCTCCCGTGTGATTTGCAAGAACCCAGCCACTTGTGCTATGTATTATCTGGTACCCCACAGATGCATCAGCACGAGGCTGAATTGGAAGTGCAAAGTATCCAGGATTCCAACCAGGGACTCTGATATGAGGTGAAGATGTCTTAAGTGGCAGCTTAACTTTCCTCTGATGCATCTGAATCCTTATTTTCCTAGGATCCTGAAATTGAAATTTCTCCACTTGTTAATCATTTGACTTGCTTTTTTATGATCTTCCATTTTGTAAAGTGTTTTTGACATTTCACTGGGACCTCACACAATATTCTAGGCATAGTCAAATCATTTTATACCAAAGTGGCTATGCTGTTGTTTTAACTAAAAATTTATTCACAAATACGTCTATTAACAAATATGATTTTTCATAAATACAGAATTAACAAAAGATCTTATTGACATATTGCTTTTATCACAGTATGTTTTTCTTTTCTTTTTTACTCAGCTGTATCCCAACTATTCCCAAATCACCCCCAATCACTTCCTCTAAATCACCCCCAAATCCTATCATATTTGCACATTTTTGTCCATGACATATGCAATAAACATCTAAATGCCTAACTAGATCTCTGTATATAAACATACATATCTATTTGTTATTGCTCCATATGAGATGATTACACACATTTTTTATGAACTTTGTCTTCTCATTGGGAAAAAAACCCAGAGATTCTATGATACTTTAATTTTTAGTAGTGGGCTACCTATTATTCTAGAATGTGTTTATAACATAATTTAGTCAACTTTCCTGTTGATTGAATTTAAAACTTTTCCTTAATGTTTTGCTAGTATGAACAACATTGCCATTAATATTCTTGTAGCCATGCCTTTTTGCTCTTATTGCATTTATTTTTTATGAGATAGGTTCCCAGGAAGGCTATTGCTAAGGTCAAGAGTGTATTCACTTAGATTTTAAAGCATGCTGCCAGATTGCTTTCTGAAAGGCTATAAAACTTGACATTTCCACTACCAGGAAAATGGCTATCCTTTTCCAGGGCTTCTTGCTGTAGGAGGAATAGTTCTGTCTTTTTAGAAAATGTTCACAGGTTCAATAAATATAAAGTGGTATTTTGTTGTTAATATAATTTACATTTTGCTGATGACTAGGGAAATTGAGCATCTTTTTATGTTACTTTCCTCTTTCAATTCACTATTCTATGAATTATTAAATCAATATCCTTTGCTCATTTATTTATTTGGGCTTTTTATATTGCTTATAAATTTGTATGGATTCCATTTGGGGTGTGTGTGTGTGTGTGTGTGTATGTTTTGCCATTTGCATAGCTGGTATTTTTCTGAATGTTTTGTTTATTTACTAATGCTGTTTTTATTTCTTTTGTAAATTTAAAAATTATATGAAGTTATTTTCCTTTATTATCCATAATTTTCCATTCTGGTTCAAGAATGTCTTCCTGCTCACAAAACATATAATCTCTTATATTGCCTATTTCAATTATTTTATTTTTTCATTTATTTATTTTTATTTATTTGAAAAACAGGGAATTAGAGAGAGACACATGGAGAGGTATATAAAGAGATTTCCTACCTACTGATTCAAGTCCCAAATATGTGCAACAGCCAGGCTCTAGATCATGCTGAGGTCAGAAGCTGGGGAATTCTGTTTAAGTTTATCATCTAAATGACCAGGGATCCAACTACTTGAGCCATCACCTGCTGCCTCCCAGAAGCGCACACCAGCAGGTGCAGAGTCAAGACTTGACACCAGTCACCCTGACATGGGATGAGGTGTCATCTCAAGTGGTATCTCAACCACTGGGGCAAACACCCATTCTTCTCATATAGTTTTATTTTAGTTTATTTTACATTTAATTCTGTTACATACCTAATGCTGATTTTTTTTCATATGTGGCAATTTTGTGGGCTGATTTTTCTACAATAACCCCAAATCCTGCCATCCTGGCATTTTTCTGTTTGTAAAGGCAGAAATTTCTGCTGGTATTTTAGGCTTCTCTGCAGTTTGGGAACTAAATGAACCTGGTTGGACAATGGGCAAAAGGGCCTAGGGAAGGTATTCTTTTCTGAGGAAAAATAAAAACATGTTAAAACTAGTTTAAAATCCATGGAGCCCCTTTTCCTTATGTTCTTTCCACCTTCTCTATGAATGGGATATGGATATGAAGCCTTTGGTTTCTGTAGCCATCTTATGATGATGACAACAAAAACCATATAAGAAGGATGGCTGAGCGGAAAGACAGATGTAAAGGGATTATGTCCTAGAGAAGCTGGCCTAAGCCTGAGTGTACTCCTTCAGACTTCTGTGAAAAATAGAGCTTTAAGGGGACCAGCGTTGTGGTGCAGCTGATTAAGCAGTTGTTTGAGATTCTGGCATCCTATATTGGAGTGTTCTTCCAATCCACATTCTTATTAACTCACCTGGGCGAGCAGTGAAGGAAGGCTCATTTACTTGGGCAATTGCCACCCATGTGGGAAATCCAGCTTGAATTCTTAGCTTCTGGCTTCAGTCTGGCCTAGCCTTGGCTATTGGTGCCATTTGGGAAGTTAAATAGTGGATGGAAGGGCCGGCGCCGCGGCTCACTAGGCTAATCCTCCGCCTAGCGGCGCCGGCACACGGGGTTCTAGTCCCGGTCGGGGCGCCGGATTCTGTCCCGGTTGCCCCTCTTCCAGGCCAGCTCTCTGCTGTGGCCCGGGAGTGCAGTGGAGGATGGCCCAGGTGCTTGGGCCCTGCATCCCATGGGAGACCAGGAAAAGCACCTGGCTCCTGGCTCCTGCCATTGGATCAGCGCGGTGCGCCAGCCACAGCGCCCCGGCCGCGGCGGCCATTGGAGGGTGAACCAACGGCAAAGGAAGACCTTTCTCTCTGTCTCTCTCTCTCACTGTCCACTCTGCCTGTCAAAAAAAAAAAAAAATAGTGGATGGAAGATATCTCTCACTCTCTGTCACTGTTTCAAATAAATAAATAAAATCTTAAACTAAGAAAAATAACCCATGTGTTTAAGCCACTGTTCCACAAATTTTTGTTCCTTCAATCTGAAGGCATTCCAACAGATACAGAGAACAATTTATGTAAGAACACAGCCTATAAACCTTCTATTCCCCTAAGTTAAATGTCATCTAAGCCATTTATTAAATTACCATATATATTGAGGTCTATTTTTGGATTCTCTATTCTGTTCCACTGAGTTTTCTATCTGTATATTGTTAAGATGTTTATTTGATTACAATGATTCATATTTATGTGTGTATGTGTGAAACACATACACTTTTATATACAATATTCTGAAAAATTCCATTGATATGGAAAGAGTATTTCAAATCTATTTGGCTTCCTTGAAACTTTAAGAGAGTTCAACAAAGTAGTTTGCAATAGCTCAGACTAAGGTATTGCAGACTGGTGTTCCTGAAGATGTGAGTTAAGGAAGATGATACTTACATAATGAGAGCAGCACTGTCTTTTAGTCAGGAAATTTTCATTTTAGTCCCCACTTGTCAAGTTTTTGGACATACAGGCACTCTCACTTTCTCAGTCTCTCACTAACTGATTCACAACATTAGGAGTTAAGAGTAGATAATCTGTAGATTCCCATGCAGCTCTAACAGTGTATGATTTCATGAATCCCTGGACTATGACATTTCTCTGTGAATATTCCATTCTTTTTCCTTATAGTAATGAAATATATATATATATAATACATCATCTAAAAATAAAATAAATTGCTTGTATAATTCTGTTTAACCCTAAAAATAAAAATATGCATTTTAAATTATTCTCCTTTCATTGCTGAGGAAGGCACTTGGTGAGCTGGGAAATGGTCTTGGCTCACTTATGGGTGACTTCACACAGTCCTTAGCGTTGGCAACAGACAACAAGCTCATAGTTAGCAAAAGCTGTGAATCTGAGAACTTATATTAGAGAAAACATGGAGCTCAAATTGGGGTGAGAATAAGTTTGGAACAGAATTAGAATTTATACTCCTACCTAGGTATCCTGACCACTCAGCCATTGTCATTTCTTTTCAACCTTCATGTGATCCTAGCAATGCTTTAGCTGTTTCTTCACACAAACCATCAGGTTTCTTGTCTGAGCATATAAGAATACAAAGGTCAAATCGTATACAGCTCTTCTCACGTACAGTATGGGGGAGAATTAGATTCAGATATGTGGCTTCTATTCTAGGACATCTCAAAGTATTCATTCCAAATAAATATGAAAGCCACCAAGAATTAGGACAAACACTTCCTCCCAACTAATGCCACAAGCTGATTCTGGTTTCCTAGGTAATGATTCTCCAGGGTCAAGAAAAGTGGATTGATCAGGAAATTGAGTCACTTAAAATTTATTTACCTGGGGCAGGAGCTGAGGCTTAGTGGGTAAAGCCGCCACCTGCAGTTTCAGCATCCCACCTGGGCTCTGGTTCAAGTCCCAGATGCTCCACTTACAATCCAGCTCTCTGCTATGTATGGCCTGTGAATGCAGTGGAAGATGATCCAAGTCTTTGGGCCCCTGCACTCACATGAGAGACCAGGAAGAAGCTCCTGATTCCTGGCTTCAGATCGGCACAGCTCTGGCCGTTATGATCAACTGGGGATTGAATCAGTGGATGGAAGCCCTCTCTTTCTCTCTGCTTCTTTTTCTCTTGTGGGGAGCAATCCGGACTAGACTAAGTTACTCGAATTAGGACTTATTCTATGCATCTGCTCTCCCACAATATGGCGCTGGGAGAGAAGTAAACAGCTTCCGCACAGCTGCCTCCAGTTCAACTAATAAACTGTAGGACTTGCTCCTGATTGGAGGAGAGCAGCGTACTCGGCGTGTGGGCAGCCGAGTTGGGATTGGCGGAGGAGGACTATAAAGGAGGAGAGAGACGGCATGCACCAGGAACATCTATGGGGAACATCTAGCTGAAGGAACACCTGTGCAGCCCCCGAGAAAAGCCGGCCGGTGGTGTGCCGCTCCCCTGTGGAAGTGGGGAATGTGGCCAGGGGGAACTGCCCTTCCACGGAGGTGGAGGGGATAGTAGCCAACCCGGGAAGAACCAGCAGCAAACCCGGGGAGGGCCGAGCAGACGAAAGAACAGCGCAGGGTCCTGTGCCGTTCCTCCACGAAGAGGGGGAGCGACATAATGGTGCCGTGACTCGGATATGAAGCCTAGGCAGGGTTTAGTGTCGTTCCTCCACGAAGAGGGGGAGCGACATAATGGTGCCGTGACTCGGATATGAAGCCTAGGCAGGGTTTAGTGTCGTTCCTCCACGAAGAGGGGGAGCGACATTCTCTCTCTGTGTAAATCTGACTTTCAAGTAAAATAAAATAAATCTTTAAAATTTATTTACCTTTGTTTAACTTTAGATTATCAAGGAAATTTTGGACATCCAAATTCTTCTTCAAACATAATATGAATCAAGATAACTAATGATCCCAGCTGAAATCATTTGCAGAAACTCATTCTTATATATGTGGACTATAAGAGTAATGAGTTTTAGAGAATGGACTTTCGTCTTTTTCTGGAAGAATCTTATGGCTGAAGGAATACACAAGGTCAGACATGCTGAGTTCTATTCCTGTCTTTCTTTGTCCCTGTCACTTTAGCTGTGACTTTGTTTAAATCATTGATATTACCACCACACTAGGAAAACATAGTTCAGTAAAAATAGCATGAAAATAGGAATATCAAGATAGCAACTTAGCTACATTTTTCTCTTATTATGAGGACAAAACCTTAATGGGACTGCTTTGGTAGTTTTCCTCTTCTGAACTCCAGAAAAGGGAGTAAAATGATCATCTTTTTATTTCACTACTGTTTACAGCCATTGCCTACATTTCTGCTGAACTAGGATCTTTTTAATTTTTATTGTTGAACTATTTATATAGTGGAGCATTAAGCCTTTGGCTAATGTAAAAATATTTTATCTCAAAAACAGAGAGAGAGAGAGAGAGAGAGAGAGAGAGAGAGAGATTCTTAGAATTTTATCTATGAACTACATTGAATCTGTTTTCTTTGTATCAGTATCACATTAACATGAGAAAAGAAAGTAAAAGAAAAAGATATAAAGAGTATGTGATGTCTTTCCTATTTTCCACCAGGCATACAACCATCAATGGAAGAACCTGTGTAATGCCTGGAAAGGAAATATCAGGAAGCTGAAATGAACAATTCTAAGTACAGTTGATGGATGCAGTATTCACACAGTTTCTCCACCATTATCAGTGATACTACTTTTAGATACATTGTAGAGAATTTAATTTAAAATGATGTAAAGTTACAGAAATAGTTGAATAGAATCTGTAGACAGTGCTGACTTTCTGGACCTTCTGCTGGGTAAGAGCATCTTGGATGCATAATTCCTAGGTCTGGAATCTTTATGCTATTACTTACTAGCTCAATGACACTAGTCAGGGAACATGGTATCTCACAAATGCATTTACCTTATTTGTTAAATAAAGTTAAATGAGATTAATAATGACATCTAGTTAAAGGGGAGCTTATGAAGGGCAAAAATGATGTCATATAAAGTATATAACATGACGGCTATGCAGGGTAAACCTTCAATAAATGCTGGCTATCATCATTAGAGCCAGGTATACTTGCTGCAGTGAGTTGCTTTCTCATTAGCAGGGAGATCACAGATTCTTCCTTCTTCATTGTGGTAACAGCATATTCTTACCTGTTTCCTGATTCTTGCTGGCCCTAGAGGAGTTAGGGGTGGGGAGAAACATATCACTGGTGCCATTGTCTTATCTTCCAACTAAGTGAGGTGCTGTTCATGGATAAACAGTAGTACAAGGGACTAACCTAAGGTATAGTGAGTAATTCCTGAGTTGTACCCCTGTTCTTTTTCAACCCAAGCAACTTAAAGAGTTTAAAGTGGATTAAAGAATATGTAGAATATGTGGAAGCCAAAAGTTTATTAAGTGTGTTATAAAATGACACTGTCCCTACTTAAATACTAATTCTTTGAAAACTTATATAAAACACTACATTCTTTGAAAGTTTTTGGAAACTTTGATTGCAAGATTTATGCTTAAGAAAACTAAGGCAGAAGGATAACGTATCTTTCCCAACAACACAGAATTATTAAGTAAAATTCAAGCAACAGTTCCATTAATCAACACTGCCTATAATAAAATAACATTTTATTTTATTTGTGCTTCTCATTGCTCTCAGCAGGATATCATCTAGGATATTTCCTTAAGTATTTACTTTTCCTTGGAATAAATACATTAATGATGCATAGCATATTTTTAATATTGTTATGGCAAAGAAAAACAATTTAGAATTGAACACTTGCAGAGCACAACATATTTTCTATGTGCTCTACCTTCTCTACTACAATGATTACTCTTTCAAAGCAGTGGCATGCTTTTTTAAATTTCAGTGATTATATGGGCATTGATAAATATCCATATTTTAATTTATTCTAAGAATACTTTTACTCTAATTATGAGACTCTCAGGGTGGGTATTTGGCCTAGTGGTTAAGACTCTGGTTAAAATGCACTTGTCCTGTGTCAGAGTGCTTAAGTTGAATTCTTGACTCCAGCTCTTAACTCCAGATTCCTGCCAATTCAGACCATGGGAGAAAGTGGTGATATCTCAGGTGATTGGGTTCCTTGAGCCTGCAGGAGACCTGGATGAGTTCTAGCCTCCCAGCTTTGGCCTGGCTGGACTCTAGTTGGTGAGGGCATTTGTTTAGTGAAGCAGTGGATGGGAGCTCTCTCCCTCTCCTTCTCTTTCTCTCTCACTCAAAATAATTCATTAATAAAAGAATGATATGGCAACATAAAGTACAAAATAAAGTGACATTATTAACTGTTTTAGTTGTTTTGGAAATCAATGCTAGAGAAAAAAATGGCAATACCTTTTTTCTTTTAAGACAACAATTTTAACTAGTCTACAAAAGAGGTGAATTTTAACATTTTAACTCTAAACAATAAGGACTACTTGTTTATGTATACCCAATTAAACAATGACTTGTTTATTTACTTGAAAAGCAGAGTCACAGAAAGAGAGAGAGGAGGAGACTAATTGTCCATATGCTGGTTCATTCCCCAAATGACTGCAAAGGCCAGGACTGGGTCAGGCTGAAGCCAGGAGCTTCAGCTGGGTCTCCTACCTCAGTACAGGACCCCAATTACTTGAGCCGTCTTCTGCTGCTTCTCCAGGTGCAGTACCAGGGAGATGGATCAGAAGTAAAGACGGGACAAAAACTGGTGTCCATATGGGATGCTGGCATCACAGACAACAACTTAACCTGCTGTACCACAATGCCAGGTGAATATATATATATATATATATATATGTAATTTTTGCTTCCAGGTACTCCATAATATAAATGTACTTTGAAAGTTTATGTAAAACGCATACGATGAAAAAAATGCATATATTTCAACATTTTTTGCAACAAATTTTTAATTCTGTTTTTACATGAATTTTTTGAATTATCTTCATATTAAGGTGGACTGAGTTACTTCAAAATAATTTAAAAAGTAGCATCTAATAATTTACAAGGACAACTGATATTTGTTCATGAAACATCAAGAAAGTGTTCCTTGAAATTATTCTCCAAACAGCTGTTGCAAATTATACTGAATTGCAAAATGCTAGGTTAATAGCGTTGCTGTAAGGAATTAACTTGAAGAAACGTTCTAAACATTCTGCCAAGTGGTTCTTAATAATGCTAAGTCCTCACATAACTGTATCACATAATAGTTAAACACTAATTGACAACTAAAAATGATGTAAACATTTCCATTATCCCATGAGAAGACAGGGTGAGTGAAAAAGAAAGAAAGAAGTTGCTTCTCAAGGGAAAGCAAAATAAAACAAAGCAGAACATCAACAAGAGAACTCAAAATGAGCCAATTATTGTTACAAATGGACAAGGAACCAGGGGGTAAGTATCAGCAGGCAGACAGAAGTAACAAGTTCTAGTGTACCATAGCACAGCAGAATGAGCAAAGTTCACAATGATCATATATGCTGTATAGAGTTGGAACAGAGGGGATGATAGGCTCAAAACTGAAAGAAGACAGAAAGACCAGCTTCCTTGTTTAATTTGTCTACACCATGTAAATGTGATGAAATAATGCACAGTACCCTGTCAAATGTATAGATATGGGGCTGACATTGTGGCACAGTGGGTTAAGCCATTGCCTGTGATAGCAGTATCCCATATAGGTCCTGGTTTGAGTCCCAGCTGATCCAGTTTCATTTTTTCAAATGTATTTATTTATTTTAAAAAATTTTAAAGTGAACAAATTTCAAGTTTTTCATATACACAGATTTAGGAGCAAAGTGATACTTCACAACCTAATCGCCCTCTCCTTCCATGCTCTCACCCCTTCTCCACCTTCCTCTCTTACTCTCTTCATTTTTACAGTGATCTATTTTCAGGTTACTTTATACTCATAAGATTAACTTTTACTAAGTAAAGAACTCAACAAATAGAAGAAAATAACATTATTCTTCAACAGTACAGACAAGGGTTTTAAACAATTATTGAATCTGAGAATGTCAATTTCAGTCCTAGATATTACATTCTTTGGTACTCTATTAATTACCAGATATCAGAGAAAAATATGGCATTTGGCTTTGGTGGTTGGCTTATTTCACTATGTATAATGGCTTCTAGTTGCATCCATTTGGTTGCAAAAGACAAAATTGCATTATTTTTATGGCTGAGTATTATTCTGTACTATATATATATCTAGTTTATAGAGACACTATATAGAATATATATATTTATATTTATATATATACACACCACATTTCTTTATATAGTTGTTGGACATCTGGGTTGATTCCATATCTTGGTTATTATGAATTGAGCTACAACAAACATGAGAGTACAGATAACTGTTTGATATGCTGATTTCATTTCCTTTGAGTAAATTTCCAGGAGTAGATTAGCTGGGTGATATGGTATATCTATTTTCAGCTTTCTTTCTTTTTAAAATATTTTTATTTATTTATTTGAAAGTCAGAGTTACACAGAGAGAGGAGAGGCAGAGAGAGAGAGAGAGAGAGGTCTTCCATCCGATGGTTCACTCCCCAATTGGCCACAACGGCCTGAGCTGCGCCAATCCAAACCCAGGAGCCAGGAGCTTCTTCTGGGTCTCCCACATGGGTGCAGGGGCCCAAGGACTTGGGCCATCTTCCACTGCTTTCCCAGGCCACAGCAGAGAGCTGGAATAGAATTGGATCAGCCAAGTCTTGAACCAGCACTCACAGGGGATGCCGGTGCTTCAGGCCAGAGTGTTAACACTCTGCACCACAACACTGGCCCCTATTTTCAGCTTTCTAAGTTATCTCTATACTGTCTTCCACAATGGGTGTACTAGTTTATATTCCCACAAACACTGGATTAGGGTACCTTTTTTCCCACATCCTCACTAGCATTTATTGTTTGTTGATTTTTTATGAAAGCCATTCTAAGTGGTTTAAGGTTAAACCTCATTGTGGCTTTGATTTACATTTCCCTAATGGCTAATGATCCTGAGCACCATTTCTAGAGAGACTACCCTTTTTCTAGGGATTGATCCACTAACATCTCTTTTATTCAGCATTGCATTCTGGCATTGGGTGCATACACACTTTGTGCGTATATACAATGTGTGTATATACAATGTGTGCATACACACATTGGATGCACATCAGTGCAACATCCCCCTGTCGCACTGATCCCTTAGTCATTACATAATGCTCTTTTGTCTCTTTAACAATTTTTTGTATTAAAATTTATTTTGACTTATATTAGGATGCCTATACCTGCTTTTTTTCCCCTTTCCATTAGCATGGAATATCTTTATCCATCTTTGACTTTCAGTCTGTGTGTGGCTGTGTTGGTGAGATGTGTTTACGTAATTTTACTACATTCTTTCAGTATTCTCTCGCTCTTTGTTTTTCTCCCTCTGCCCTGTAATTCTGTCTTTTAAATAAATTAATAAATCTTTAAAAATTTACCAATATTGGGGGCTGGTGCCGAGGCTCACTTGGTTAATCCTCCACCTACGCTGCCAGCATCCCATATGGGCACCAGGTTCTAGTCCCAGTCACTCCTCTTCCAGTCCAGCTCTCTGTCTATGGCCCAGGAAGGCAGTGGAGGATGGCCCAAGTGCTTGGAACCTGCACCCGCATGGGAGACCAGGAGGAAGCACCTGGCTCCTGGCTTTGGTTCAGCGTAGCTCCAGCCGCAGTGGCCATTTGGGGGGTGAACCAACGAAAGGAAGACCTTTCTCTCTGTCTCTCTCTCTCACTGTCTAACTCTATCTGTCAAATAAATAAATAAATAAAAATTTACCAATGTTAAATGTCATTAAAACACTTTTAACGACATTCTATTTATTTGAAATTCAGAATTACAGTGAGAAAGGGAGAAACAGAAAGAGAGAGAGAAAGATCTTCCATATACTAGTTTACTTCTCAAGTGGCCACGATGACCAGGGCTGATCTTGGTTGAATCCAGGAGCCAAGAGCTTCATTCAGTCCTCCTACATGGATGGCAAGGACACAAGCATTGGGTTCATTATCTGCTGCTTTTTGCAGTACATTAGCAGGAGCTAGATCAGAAGTGGAGCAGCTGAGACAGGAAAAGGTGCCCATGTGGGATGCTGGCATTGCAGGTGGTAGCTTTACTCACTATGCCACAGCGCTGGCCCAAAATTTTTAATTAAAAAAATTTGTAAATATATCTTCTAAGTAAACTTCCTGCTTCTGAAATACAAAGGATCTCTTAAAAGTTCATGGAAATAACATATAAAAACTATTTTCATATAAATAAAATATATTTATATTTTTTTAAATTTGAAATTAGAGCTACAAAGGGAGAGAGGTAGAGACAGAGAGGGAGGTCTTCCATTGCTGGCCCACTCTTCAGATGGCTGCAATGGCCGGGGCCAAGCCAGGCCAAAGCTGGGAGACAGGAGCCTCCCCCAGGTCTCCCATGTGGGTAGCAGGGGCCCAAGCACTTAGGCTATCCTTTTCTGCTTTTCCCAGTCCACCAATAGGGAGCTGATTCAAAAATGGAACAGCCAGGTCAGGAAGCAGCACCTACAAACCAGATGCCAGCATTGTAGGTGGTGGCCCCACTGAATATGCCACAAAGCCAACCTCTAAATTTATCTTTTTAATCTCTTTATATCCCAAATCTTTTTTAAGTACCTTCCTATGATCTAGTCTCCCAGATTGAATTAATGTTTCAAACTTGTGCTTTCATAGTACTACTTCAACCTGTAATTATCACTTGATTCATTTTGGCTTGAATAGTAATTGTTCACATGTCTGCCTCCGTATATGCCTGTATACATCTTGGCACAGAAACAGTGTGCTATTTGTCTGGAATGCTTGAACCCTCACAACACTATGCATTATGTAGTGTATCTGGAATACTGAAGGATACTGAAAGAATGTAGTAAAATTAGGTAAACTTTAAAAATGCATGCTAATTTAACTGAGTTTTTTTCTTGTAGCCCGTTAAATAAAAATACAACAAAATATCAGCATGAGAAAGAATTCTTTGCTCATGTTGTAATTAAGAGGCAAAAAGTTATGATTACTTAGATTAGTATTCTTCCTGAGTATTCATTAACTTCAATTTCTTCTTATGTATGCTGGAAAACGTGCATTTTTTCCAAAGTGTAAGTAGTAATATTCAATCAACTAATCAGGAAATATTCAAAAAAACATTAGATTTTCATAGAAAAGGCCAAATTATATAGTGTGAATTCTTGTATTAAAAAGTTCACTGAAAAATATTACTGGGACTGTCTATGAGCAAGGTTCTGTTGTACACACTGAGTATGAAAATGTGGCAAGACTTTTACTCTTTTTCTTATGGGACAAATATTCTCGGAAAGAGATACTGGTCATGGGCTGATGATGTGCGTTAAGGGTTATAGTTACAAAAACTTAAGCTGATAATGAATTTGAGGGAAAGAATGAAGCTATAGCTTCTCGTTGCCAGTGTTAGAAGCTGTTGTCCTGCTGAGAAATTGCTCATCAAGGGAGTTGACCAGTAACACTGAAGCGTCAGAGGACATAGTCACTGTAGTTTTAGTGAAATCTACATTGTGATAACTTATACAGCTTAAGGGAGAATATGAAAGGGTAAATTTTTAAGCAATAGGAGATAAAAGATTTCAGCTTGGTGGGGATTGACATTGGCATGACTTAAAATGTTTGAGAAAGTATCTAGAAGACATCTGCTCACATGGTTCTAGGCCATGGTAGACATTGCAGGCCTCTGATAAGACGTGGTAGTTGATTAACTGGTAGTGACTAAGCCCTCCATGATTGACAGGAGAAAGCCTGAAAAGAGGGAAAGACAAGCTTACATAAGGTCTGTAGAGTTGACTAGGTTCTCAATGTTTTTGTTCCCCCAAAATTCATATGCTAAAATGCTCATTCCCAGAATGATAGAATTTCAATGTGGAGAGAGGTGATTAGATCATGAGGGTTTCACTCTTTCCCTTGCAAAAGGGGCCCTGAGAAATTAATCCACACTTTCTTTTTTTTTTTTTAACTTTTATTTAATGAACATAAATTTCCAAAGTACAGCTTATGGATTACAATGGCTTCCTCCCCCCCATAACGTCCCTCCCACCTCAACCCTCCCCTTTCCCGCTTCCTCTCCCCTTCCATTCACATCAAGATTCATTTTCAATTATCTTTATATACGGAAGATCAGTTTAGCATATATTAAGTAAAGGTTTCAACTGTTTGCACCCCCATAGAAACACAAAGTGAAAAATACTGTTTGAGTACTAGTTATAGCATTAAATCACAATGTACAGCACATTAAGGACAGAGATCCTACATGAGGAGTAAGTGCACAGCGACGCCTGTTGTTGACTTAACAATTTGACACTCTTATTTATGGCATCAGTAATCACCCTAGGCTCTTGTTATGAGTTGCCAAGGCTATGGAAGCCTTTTGAGTTCGCTGACTCTGATCATATTTAGACAAGGTCATAGTCAAAGTGGAAGTTCTCTCCTCCCTTCAGAGAAAGGTTCCTACTTCTTTGATGACCTGTTCTTTCCACTGGGATCTCACTCGCGGAGATCTTTCATTTAGGTCCTTTTTTTTTTCCAGAGTGTCTTGGCTTTCCATGCCTGAAATACTCTCATGGGCTTTTCAGCCAGATCCGAGTGCCTTACGGGCTGATTCTGAGGCCAGAGTGCTGTTTAGGACATCCAACATTCTATGAGTCTGCTGTGTATCTCGCTTCCCATGTTGGATCGTTCTCTCCCTTTTTTATTCTATTGGTTATGTGATCCCTTTGGTTCTTAGTCCTATCATTATGATCAATTGTGAACAGAAATTGATCACTTGGACTAGTGAGATGGCATTGGTACATGCCACCTTGATGGGATTGAATTGGAATCCCCTGGCACATTTCTAACTCTGCTGTTTGGGGCAAGTCAGCTTGAGCATGTCCCGAATTGCACATCTCGTCCCTCTCTTATTCCCACTGTTATATTTAACAGCAATCACTTTTTCAGTTAAGTTTCAGCACTTAAGAATAACTGTGTATTGATTACAGAATTCAACCAAAAGTATTAAGTAGAACAAACAAAAAAAATACTAAGAGGGATAACGTATTAAGTTGTTCATCAACAGTCAGGGTGAGGGCTGATCAAGTCACCGTTTCTCATAGTGTTCATTTAACTTTAACAGGTTTCCTTTTTGTTGCTTGGTTAGTTGTCACCGATCAGGGAGAACATATGATATTTGTCCCTTTGGAACTGGCTTATTTCACTCAGCATAATGCTTTCCAAATTCCTAACAGGGATTACTTTTCAGTTAAAATTTAAACACCTAAGAATAATTGTGTGTTAATTACAGAGTTCAACCAATAGTACTAGAACAAAAAAAATACTAAAGTGGATAAAGTATTACATTGTACATCAACAGTCAGGACAAGAGCTGATCAAGTCACTGTTTCTCATAGTGTCCATTTCACTTCAACAGGTTTCCCCTTTTGTGCTCAGTTGTTGCTGATCAGGGAGAACATATATTTGTCCCTTTGGGACTGGCTTAATTCACTCAGCATAATGTTTTCCAGATTCTTCCATCTTGATGCAAATGACCGGGTTTCATTATTTTTGACTGCTGTATAGTATTCTATAGAGTACATGTCCCATAATTTCTTTATCCAGTCAACTGTTGATGGGCATTTGGGTTGGTTCCAGGTCTTAGCTATTGTGAATTGAGCTGCAATAAACATTAATGTGCAGACAGCTTTTTTATTTGCCAATTTAATTTCCTTCGGGAAAATTCCAAGGAGTGGGATGGCTGGGTTGTATGGTAGGGTTATATTCAGGTTTCTGAGGAATCTCCAGACTGACTTCCATAGTGGCTTAACCAGTTTGCATTCCCACCAACAATGGGTTAGTGTCCCTTTTCCCCCACATCCTCTCTAGCATCTGTTGTCATCCACACTTTCTAGTATGTGAAAAAGTAAGAAATTCTGTCTATGAACTAGAAAAATAAGCAATTATCAGACATTGAATCTGCTGGGACTTTTAGGCTTACCAGGCTTCAGAACTGTCATAAATAAATGTTCACGGTTTGTTAGTCATTCAGATTTTGGTATTTTGTCATAGCAGCTTGAGAGGACTAAGATACACTTGAAGGCAATGTGTCAGACACTTCATCCATATTATTTAAATAAGGATAAGATTGGAACACCAGAGGAAAGCCATAATTTACTGAATGAAATGAGTGAGGACAAAGGAGAAGCATGCAGGAAACAAGACCCTCTCTGAAGACAAAGGAAGAGAAATTTCAAAGGGAGGAGTGGCAATGCCACAGCAGGAGGAGGATCAAGTATTCATTGTCTAGGGTGGCTGTAAACACTTTTCATTTTTATGTGAAAACATAAGCTGACTATTCTCTTTTGCATCACTGTTTTTTTTTTTTTCTCTCATCAGTCTGGAACTATGAAATAATCTTTAGTGCTGAACAGCCCACGCAGAATTGGAAAGGAACATTTTGTTGATTGCTGCATCCTGCATCCACTGATTACCTCCTTTTCTATGCAGATCAGCTGCTGGGACTTCAATTGCTCACAGAAGCAGCTGGTGCCACTGATTCTGTCACCATCCATAGCTGAGCAAGAGTCACATCATGCTGAGCAGAGGTTGAGGGTGATGGGACTCTTCTGTTTCAGCCTGTTAGATAAGTAGAGAGCAAAGTTGGGTTAAAAATGTAAGAAGATTCCACGCTTCTCTTCTCTGTGCTGTGTTACAGTTTTTGACAGTCAAGTGAGTTGGTACTCAAGATACTTTTATTTGAAATATTTCAGAACTTTACATTGGTCTGCCATACCCTAGGTCTCTGTTGGTTGAGGGAGTTGGGAGGGGAGGGGGATGAAGGTTCATGTTCAAGAATCTCCTGTCTCCTTCAAGGAGCAGGGTTGCAGAAAAGGGAGAGTTGAAGAATCTCATTATATCCCTTTCTGATGAAGCAAACCAGAGACAAATAGGAAAAATAGCAGAGAAGTGAATTCCTGCAGGGTTATATGCATCCAGTCTCTTATCATAGAGTCAGTAAACTGAGTTTATTGTCTTGTATTTTATTTTTTATTAGCATGAGTGTATTGTCTTGTATTTTAAAAAATATTTATTATCTTTAAGAATCACATGTAATCACAATAATCTGTTTATGTTTTTATGTATTATTATTACTACTATTAAAGTTGCTTGAGCTTCTAGTTACTGAGGTTAATTTATCCCTCACACTGAAAGGATAAATTCATCTATTATATTTCTGTCACTTTTCCAGGTGTTTTGAGTATTACTTTTTAAAGGCATAAATATTCAGATTTGGTACACTTTTATGTATTTTTTTAGACTAACAAATTTATGTTAATACTTTATTAATAGAAGAATAGATTCAATATAGTTTATAGATACAATTCTAAGAATATAATGCAACTTTTTTCTACAAAAACAACAATAAAATCAATCACACATCCTATCTCCACATTTGCTGGATTCTTTTTATGCTCTAGGAATGATTTTTCCCTCCCTCAACAACTACCTTTGATGACCACTGGCCACTTCCTGTATTTCTTGGAAATAGAAGGTAGGAGCCTTGTTAAACTACTGTATTTTTCCTTCTTCCTGAGAGTGATTATAAAGAGAAGCATCGCTCTGCTCTGAAACATCTTGATTGGCTGATAAGGTAAAAGTAGACATTTAATTATCTGCTTTTATTCCCGGCCCTATCAAGTTATTTTCTCACATTGCTAATAACAATATTTCAGCTCACTTTAATTTAGAAATCAGATGGCCTAACATTTATAATCCTCCAAAGTAACAATTCTATTCAAGAAGACAGAAAGGGTAAAATTACAAGATTGGGTTTCCTGCTTCAAAACACAAGAAAAATACAATTGTCACTGCCAAGTATCCTTAGAAATGAGAGTCTGAGGCAAAGAGAAAAGGGAAAATGCAGCAATGTGGGAAGCGAACTCCTCCTTGATGCACAAGGAGAAGGGAAGTAAAGCAAAGATGGAGAGGAAGTAGCAGGGGTACACAGCTGAACTGGATGCCATTTGTTCATGGCAGGTGCAAAGAGACATAGGGGCTTCCTAGCAAGGCTATTGAACACCGGGTCTGTCTGGAGGACCTTGAGAATGGCTGTGATTTTCCACAGGAGGGAGGAAGGGGAGAGAGTGTTGTTTGTCTTGTTCTCTTGTTTATTGCTTCTCAAAGTTTACCCTTTGCACAAGTTTTCTTACTCTTATTCTGTGATGTGTTAATTGTTTGGCTCTCTCTGTAGAAAAACAGGGCACCAAATCCCCACTAGTGGTGTGGCATTTCATTGAAATTTGAAAATGGAAAGATGGAACAGAATCCCTGGTCATGCAGCAGATTTCCCTGTCTGCGCTCAGAAGTGAAGGATATAGGCTTGGTAGGCCCAGGGCAATGGCTGTGACCCCAGACAGGAGACTGAAATGACCCAAGCGTAATCCATTCAGCCTGGCTGCTTCAGATATACACGAGTGTTAAGGAGGCTGCCGGCATTGGGTGAGAAATGATAGCAGCATAAGGAGATCCAACAGTTCCCTTAATTCAGTTGCAAATTTTGCAGTATATGATTAATGCTTTTGTATATTTTCTTATTCAAACGTTCAATTAACTTAATTGATAGCCTTTGATTGTGTGATATATTCTCTGAAACCAGATTTTAAACTATCTCATGGTTGTTGACAATGACAAGAAAATCACCTTATGAACACAGTTATGTCAGAATTGATTTTTTTTATTTTTTATTTTTTTAACTTTTATTTAGTAAATATAAATTTCCAAAGTACAGTTTATGGACTACAATGGTTTTCCCCTCCATAACTTCCCTCCCACTCGCACCTCTCCCATCTCCCGCTCCCTCTCCCATTCCATTCACATCAAGATTCATTTTCAATTATCTTTATATACAGAAGATATATATATATATAGTGTATATATATATAGTATATATTAAGTAAAGATTTCATCAGTTTGCACCCACATAAAAACACAAAGTGTAAAATACTGTTTCAGTACTAGTTACAGCATTACCTCACATTGAGCTATTTTTGTATTAACCAATAGAGTTCAATTGTGGAAGAGGGTAAAATAGAAGATGTCCTCACAATGTAAGTTTCTCCCCCAATTGACAGTTAATTATATTTCAGCAAATATAAAAGATTTGTAGGGGCTGGCACCGTGGTGCACTAGGTTAATTCTCCTCCTGCAGCACTGGCATCCCATATGGGCGTCGGTTCTAGTCCTGATTGCTCCTCTTCCAGTCCAACTCTCTGCTGTGGCCCAGGAAGGCAGTGGAGGATGGCCCAAGTGCTTGGACCCTGCACCCGAATGGGAGACCAGGAAGAAGCACCTGGCTCCTGGCTTCAGATCAGCGCAGCTCTGGCTGTTGTGGCCACTTGGGTAGTGAACCAATGGAAGGAAGACCTTACTCTCTGTCTCTCTCACTGTAACTATGCCTGTCAAATAAATAAATAAATAATCTTAAAAAATATAGTTGTAAAATATTCTGAGCTACAAGATGTGAAAGAGTAAAATATTGTGTTTTCTCTCTGACATCACACTAATAGGATCTCTTGTAGCAGAGAGAAGCAGAGGAGATTCTCTGTTAATTTCTAACAGAAAATCTAATTCTTCTTGTTGTTCCAATTTATCCTATCATGGAGAAATACCAAAAGAGCATCAAGGATGTTCAAATAAGTAGATCTTGTAGCCAATGGACAGTTAATGGTAAATTTACTCAAAGGCTGATGAATTATTCCATCTGTATTACTTTACTGAGGAACCTGAGGTTGGGTAGCAATATAAAGAAGTTTATTTTGGTTCATGGTTCTGGACGTCTGGGACTAGGGGCTACATCTGGTCATGGCATTCTTGCTGGCACAGTCCCAGGGTTGTGCAGGACAGCGCATGACCAACTGTAGAATTCATGTGTGTGTTGTGGGCTCCTAAGCTCCTCTTACGTGGCTATCAGTGTTTAATCATGTCACTCCAACCATATGACCTCTTCGTATGCTATGCGTCTCTTTGAGGCCACGGCTTTAAATATCATAATGGTATGGTTTCTTCCCTCTCAACACCTCACAATGGGAATTAAATTCAACACAGGCACCCTAGTGCAACAGATTCTAACCATATCCAAACTATGTAGTCTGATTTTTCTAACCAAGTTAATATAGAAATCCTTCATAACATTTGTGGAAATCTAGAATTAAAAGATAAGTTTACTTTAGTGCAAAAAAAGTTTTGAAATGCAAGTATATTTATAATATGCATTTTCTATGAACTTTTTGAAAGATCTCTTGATTTGAGTCCATATTTGATTAATAAAATTGTTACTGATTATCAAGTGCTTTACATGGCAGACAATGTTATAAGCAATTTTTAAAACAGCTTTAATCCTCACAACAACCCTAAAGATAAAACTGCTGTTAACTCCATTTTATGAATACAGAAAATGATTATTAGCACACTAGGTAGTCAGGGTCACAAAAGAAGTAAATGGCACAGCTAGGATTTGAGCAGGTTGGAGCAGCAATTGCCTCTTGGCTAAAATGGATTGCTTCCTTATTCAGGCCACATCAGATATTGTGTGTGTGTGTGTGTGTGTACACATGTGAAATGTGCTGTTTTCCTTATTTTTCTCAATGGTTAATATGAAACCTACTTTATAAATAGGTCTTCTCCTCTCTATTTTAACAGAAATAAATGTAAATCAGCATGGGAATGAGACATCCCACAATGATCCTTTCCTCGACTTTCATAAGCTTCATATCAAATATGTTAGGGTATCTCCCTTCTTGTCCTTCACAAATGTGCTCAGGCTTGGTGAAACATGAAAAGTGACAGATTGTTTATTAAGTCACTTAAACACTAACACATCCCTTCTCTTTGTCAAATAGTGAGATATTACTCCAGCTGCTAGGAAAGTTAATAAGCTCGTGACTAAGTGATTGAGAGGAGCTGTGCTACATCTGTGCTGTCTATAATGCAAGGTAAATAAATGAAGAATTATCTTCTGACTTTGATAGGGCTGCCAGGAGACAGAAAACTTTTCCTCCAAGTAGCCTCAGATTTTTTTCAAGTAACTTTTCCTGCTTTCACAAGGGAGTACAAATTCTGAGGGAGAGATAAGTTGAGGGGTCTTATTTTCCTCTTGCGGTTCTGCCCCCAGAACAACTGCATTTTAGGATTTAAGATGTGAATAAACACTAAAATTTCATTTTTGCCCCTCTATAAAATATCTTGAGTCTTTTCCAAGGCATCCATCTCATTTTAGTGTGAGGGTGTCTAGAGCCAGCCTGCTCGTAATTGGAGTTGCAGTCTCACTTTTCTCAATTCATTTTTTTCAGGTCTAAACTCATTTTAACACTTTTTTGAATCTCTTATCTCCATTCTCTTCTCCAATCCCCAGCTAAAGATGTTCTGTGTCCCTCTTTCCCCTCTTGCATCATCTCTACAGTTTGTGCCAGTGTGCAATCCTTGAAATTGCCTAGGGTTGGGTACAAGTGTACATAGTGAGTTTACCACTTCCACTTATAGCATTGGAAGTTCCCTGCCAAAAATGAATTACAATGTCATATTAACAATTCAAAGGACTGTGGTTCAATGAGGGCAATATCAGATTGTTCCCATCTTTATATTTTATCACAGATGTAATTTTAATCACACACATGAGGCATACTAGTGCAAGCATTTCTACTCCTGGTGATGATACCTTTCCAAGTTATTGCATTTTTAAGTTCTAGTTCAAAATAAGAAGCTCGGGGCTGGCTCTGTGGCTCACTTGGTTTATCCTCCGCCTGCGGCACCGGCATCCCATATGGGTGCTGGGTTCTAGTCCTGGTTGCTCCTCTTCCACTCTAGCTCTCTGCTGTGGTTGAGGAGGGCAGCGGAGGATGGCCCAAGTGTTTGGGCCTCTGCACCCACATGGGTGACCAGCAGGAAGCACCTGACTGTCGCTCCCCCTCTTCACGGAGGAACGACACAGGACCCTGCGCTGTTCTTTTGTCTGATCGGCCCTTCCCGGGTTTGCTGCTGGTTCTTCCCGGGTTGGCTACCGTCCTTCCACCTCCGTGGAAGGGCGGTTCCCCCTGCCACTTTCCCCACTTCCGCGGGGGAGCGGCACACCGCCGGCCGGCTCTCTCGGGGGCTGCTCAGGTGTTCCCTTTAGATGTTCCTGGTGCATGTTGTCTCTCTCCTCCTTTATAGTCCTCTTCCACCAATCCCAACTCTGCTACCCACACGCCGAGTATGCTGCTCTCCTCCAATCAGGAGCAGGTCCTACAGTTTATTGGTTGAACTGGAGGCAGCTGTGTAGAAGCTGTTTACTCCTCCCAGCGCCATATTGTGGGAGAGCAGATGCATAGAATAAGTCTTAATTCCAGTAACTTAGTCTAGTCCGAGTTGCTCCCCACACCTGACTCCTGGCTTCGGATCAGCGCAGTGTCATCTGTGGTGGCCACTTGGGGAGTGAACCAACAGAAGGAGGACCTTTCTCTCTGTCTCTCTCTCTTTCACTGTCTATAACTCTACCTGTCAAATAGATAAAAAAAAATAAGAAGCTCAACTATATAATATGTTTAATCTAGTCTACCAACTTACATTGGGCAGCTGCTTTGTGCCAATGCTGTGCTGTCTCAAATACTGCTAATATGTAGAGAAATACAAATTATTTATTTTGCACGAGACCTTTATTTTTGAAAAAGGACACACTGGCATTAGAAATGGTCCTCAGCATAGAAACGTCAGTCCTGGCTTAGCTGTATGGTTGAAATATGGACTATCTGAAAGACTTTAGACTTTATATTTGCTATGATACTAAATATATTTAGTGCAAAAAATATATGAAATTATTTCTCTACATACATAATATATCTTATATTATTAATACATAGCAATATTTTGTAAAGTTAAATTTCTTAAGAAATTAAAAATTGCAAACTTAATTAGTCAAATTCTTTCAGATATATCAATAAAATTATAAATCTTACATGTCAACTTTTCCTGAGTGCTTTTAGCACATAAATTTTTGGAAAATATATTTATTTACTTGAAAGTAGAGTTACAGAAAGAGAAGGAGAGACAGAAGAGAGAGAGAGAGAGAGAGAGAGAGAGAGAGAGAGGGAGATCTTCCATCCATTGGTTCACTTCTGAAATGACTGCAACAGCTGGTGCTGGGCCTATCCAAAGCCAGGAGCCAGGAGCTTCTTCTGGGTCTGCCACGTGGGTGTGGCACCCAAGCACTTAGGCCATCTTCTGCTGCTTTCCCAGGTGCACTAGCAGGGTGCTGATCGGAAATGGAATAGCCAGCATTGCAACTGGTGACCACATGGGGTACTGCAGGTGGCAGGTTTAGCCGCTACACCACATCATCAGCCCCTACAATGTAAAATTTGATGAGATAAACAGAAATCATGTAAATAATCACAAAATTTGTTTTTCATACCTAGTCTTAGCTTTAACAAAATACTAATGTTAACTTTCATTCCTCATAATAAAAAAACTTATGTTGTATTTCCCTTA
Organism: Oryctolagus cuniculus; assembly: GCF_051225735.1. Classification (NCBI taxonomy): domain Eukaryota; kingdom Metazoa; phylum Chordata; class Mammalia; order Lagomorpha; family Leporidae; genus Oryctolagus; species Oryctolagus cuniculus. The sequence goes on from NC_142871.1 coordinate 120,861,790, forward strand.
TATACATATATAAATTTTATATAAACAATATATTAAATATATAATCAAAATAAAATTTATATAAATGTAAATTTATCTATAAATTATATTTATATTTGTGAATTTAGAATTGATTCAGAAGAAAGATACATAGTATTATTCATGTTTGAGACTTGAATATTATACTGAACTCCTCATGACAATTATGACTCACTTGTTATGTCAAAAGTATTATTTGTTCTAAGCTTTTATTTGAACTTTTATTTACTTCTTTTTTTTTTAAAGATTTATTTTATTTATTTGAAAGAAAGACAGAGTTACAGAGAGAGGTAGAGACAGAGAGAGAGGTCTTCCATCCGCTGATTCACTCCCCAGATGGCCGCAATGGCTGGAGCTGCACCAATCTGAAGCCAGGAGCCTGGAGCTTTTTCCTGGTCTCCCACACTGGTGCAGGGGCCCAAGAATTTGGACCATCCTCCACTGATATCCCAAGCCACAGCAGAGAGCTGGATTGGAAGAGGAGCAGCCGGGACTAGAATCAATGCCCATATGGGATGCTGGCATTTCAGGCCAGGGCTTTAACCCACTGTGCGACAGCGCTGGCCCCTGTTTACTTCTTCATTCCCTTGTCTGCCCATCTATTTGTAGTTCTAGTGTATTTCATCTAATTTTCCTATTATTAAATATGTTTTATTAGCATTATCGTAGTGATTTGAGATTATTTTTTGCAGATAGCATATTTAAATTGTCGATACTTCCCTCAGTTACAAATAAAAAGCTATAAAAAAAAGAAATGAATAAAAATGACAGACTAAATTGTTTGCTAAATCAAGGATACAGGTAGAACAACCTTGGAAAATGGGAATACTGTCTGTTTTGTTAATTTTGAATAAGCAATGCTTTGGGTACTGGTATGCACTTTTAATTTTTTTGTTTTATTATTTTTAAATGTTAATTTTAATTAGTATTAACAGACTCAATGTGATTTTTTAGATATAGTTCTAAGAATATTATGATATCACCTTTCTCCGATCCTCCTTCCTTCTCCCTTCTGTTTTCAGTGTTTGAGATAAATATTTCAAAATTACATTACAGTGAAAAAGCTTAATACTTCATTGAGTAAGAAGTTTAACAAATAAAAAGCAAAAATAAAACTAGTTTAATGGGAATATAGACAGTACCTATAAACAATAATTGAATGGAAAAGTGACCATTTTACCAATATACAGCCAATTTTAAAGTAATCACAGATTATTAAAACTATAATAGTATAACTATCTTTTTTTTTTTTTTTTTTTGACAGGCAGAGTTAGACAGTGAGAGAGAGAGAGACAGAGAAAAAGGTCCTCCCTCTGTTGGTTCACTCCCTAAATGGCTGCTGCCGCCGGCACACTGGGCTGAACCGAAGCCAGGAGCCAGGTGCTTCCTCCTGGTCTCCCAAGTAGGTGCAGGGCCCAAGCACTTGGGCCATCCTCCACTGCCTTCCTGGGCCACAGCAGAGAGCTGGCCTGGAAGAGGAGCAACCGGGACAGAATCCGACGCCCCAACCAGGACTAGAACCCGGTGTGCCGGCGCCGCAGGCGGAGGATTAGCCAAGTGATCTGCAGTGCAGGCCAGTATAACTGTCTTAACCATTGTCCTGAGAAAGTTATAAAAAAAAGTTAAAAAAAAAAAAAACTTTGCAGCAACACTGACACACACAGACATTTATTGTCTTTCTTTTTTCTCTTTCACTTTTTTTTTTTTTTTAAATTTTAGCTCCCACATATAAGGGAGAACATGTTATACGCTTTTTAAATCTTAGATTTTTCCAACATTTGTGTCAAAACAAAAATTTCCCCAGACAAGTTACTGAGGTCAGAAAGACTTTCAATGATGATTTTGCAGCAATGCGGATGGAAAACTTTTCTCTCTCCCTCTCACTATCTGTAACTAACTCTGCCTCTCCAATAAATAAATAAAATCTTAAAAAAAATAAAAAGATCTGTGGGTGAGTGGCATTGTGGCATAGTGGGTAAAGCTACAGCCTGTGATGTGGGCATCCCATGTGGGCACTGGTTTATGTCTTGGATGCTCCCCTTCTGGTCCAGCTTTCTGCTAATAGCCTGGGAAACCAGAGGAAGATGACCCAAGTGTTTTGGCACCTGCCACCCATGTGGGAGACCCGGATGACACTCCTGGATCCCTGGCTTCAGCCTGGCCCAGTGCTGGCAATTGCAGCCATCTGGGGAGTGAACCAGTGGATGGAGGATCTCTCCTGTGTGGCTCTGCTTTTCAGATAAATAAATAAATTAAAAAAAAAAAAAAAAAGAGCTGTGAGGCTTGTATGTTTGTGTGGAGGTGGAATTAAGGACCACCTGTGTTTGCTAATTGACCTTATTCAAAGAAAAAGTAGGAGACTTTTCCATATGTTTATCAAAAGAAGAACTTTTAAAACTGGGATTTAGACACTCACTCTAGTTAACTTTCCTAAATTCTAAAAGAGGTTCATTTGAATTGTAGGAGGCAAAATAATATGTAATCTATGAATGGACATTGATCTTGTGGCAGAAAAAAATGAATCCTCTCACACTCACTGGGAGAAAGGACAGTTACCTTCCTTGACAGTTACATTTCCAAAGAGTGACTCTCACATACTTGAGAAAGATCATCCTAGTTCCTGAAACTGGTAAAACAACTTTTAACAAGTGTTAAATCACAAAGAGGCAGGCAAAAAAATCAAAGACCATGTTTTCTAATGTAAATGCTCTTATAAAAGGGAGATTAGGGTCCAGACTCAGGAAGAAACTATCTAAAATTACTCCAGAGCTGAGGGGAATACTAAAGACCTCTTGTCCAAACCTGACCTTAGGTCCTTCAGGAGTTTACAGCCCTTGCTGCTCTTGATTTGCTCTCAGCTGAGCATCTGCGTCCCACAACAATCACACGTGCGTATCATGTCTACACCTGACAGCACTGGTTACGATGTGCCCAACTAGCAATGAAAATGGAAATTCTCTTCTGCCATAGTTCAATGCTCACTTTATTTTGTGCCTCATAATTAAATTTTCCTGAAGATGACTGACAGTAAAATAGCTACTCTTTCTCAGAGAAATCCAAACCCTATCCATCACTGTGAGATAGTTCCCAATGACCCAGACAGAATAATCACTGAGGTATATTTCAAGAATCTAAGTTATTCAGCCTTCAACGACAACATTGCAATCAGCCTTTCCAGTGTCAAGGCAGCTGAATTCCGTATTTGTACTTTTCTTCCAGTGTCTCCTTCCTGATCTATGAAGAATTATCTTGAACAAGAATCACAGACCTATCAACAAGTAATTTTAACTCTTATATGCTGTAGTTCTGACAAATTTTTCGATTCATATTATTAAGTTCATTCTGAACATCCACAGTTGGCTTTTCAAATTGTTTATGAAAATTTCCCCAACTAATACGTATTTGCTTGCATTACTAACAGGGACCTTAAAGAACAGAGTCTTCCCAAAGGCAAATTTTTAATTTCTTCCCTTGTAAGCAAAAACAGCTTGAAATTCCCCCAAATGGTAGTTTTTTATCAGCCTAATAAAAACTTTACTATCCGATGTATACCAGGTGCCCTGCAACAATTAGGTTATGGTAATTGACCAGCATCTGCCCTCTCCCCATATCCCCCCAGGTAATTCCTTTTGATGATTGCCTGCAGCTGCTAAGACTAAATTTGGAAACTACTCTGCATCTAGGAGGATTCTAGTAATTCCCATTAGCATTTAAAATTAATGTTTTCAGGCTGCTAAGAAAATAGACAACTCTAAATAATGAAGGGGTTGTATTTCCCCTGGTATATACAAAGAATTAGAATTGCAGGATGTAGTTATATATCTTCTGTCCAGGTTAATTATTGTTTCTGTGCATTCATCAAGAAAAAAATACATCAGTCAGCTGCATTTTTTTCTATTTCCAGATGGAAATTTCAGAAAATGTGTGGAGGGGAGGAAATAAGCTATATTTTTGGGGATTCAAAATCAAATAATACCCTACTAGGATACATATTTATGTCCATCACAAAATTCTAAAGAGCTTCATTTGAATTGTAGGAGGCAAAATAATATGTAATCTATGAATGGACATTGATCTTGTGGCAGAAAAAAATGAATGTTTTAATTTTATATGAATTTTTATAAAAATCAGAAGTTGATAACAAAAATCTCCAAAGTTGATATGGGACTGGTCAAGGAGTTAGATTAGGTTCATTAACTGGAGGCCACATCCCACTTTGCCCCAAGGTACTCTCAACTGTATCCACCCACCTATCAATCAGACTACGTAACCACTCCCCTTTTGGTAGTGAATAAGAGGCCTGGAGAGCACTAGGCCTGCCCTGCTCTCTTGCCTGTCCTCCTCTCAACCACGTCCACGTGCACTCTTGCCTGCATGCTCCGTTAAGGTTACTGACAACCCTTGGAAATGATTGGTATGGAGCTCCCCGCTTACCCTTTCTCACCCGCTCTCCCTTAATAAAGTCCTCACGTTCCTGTGTATTACTCTCACTTCCTAAATAAATCTTAAATCTTACCATGCTTCAGGCTGTGTTTGAGCCTGCACTTGGAATTCTTTTCTAAGTAAAAGGCAAGAATCCAAAATATTAATTTTGGCCCAGTTTAACCCACAACAAAGTAACCATGAAATGGACTATTTCATACAGGATGTAACTAAAACTGCAGAGCTTGGTTTTATCTCCCGGAACATCATATGGCTTACATGGTGCTATTACCTAAGTGTAATGAGTGGGGAGAAATTTCTTCCATCCATAGACTCTTTCAGATTTCAGTATTGATGCAAACAACAAAACCACTTACTAGGGCAGTGGTGAGTTGGGAAAAAATATTCATGCAGAGGAAACAAGAGTTTATAAAGGTTATGGGGAGTAAAGAACTGTGTTTCATGCTAAGTTGAAAAACTGATGTGTTCAAGTGATATGACTGAAAAAGAAAATGATGGGCAATATTAAAGAGGCCAGGGCTTTCAGAGCTCATGTGTCTACAGGGATATAATTACAATTGATGGTGACTAAGGTCTATCAGGTGAGCAGCATTATGGAGGAATATATTGAGACAAGGCATGCGCTGGAGTCAGCAGACTAGTTTAATACCATTGTGATGTAGTTGTCATTTTTTCCCCAAAGAAACCTTTTATTTAATGAATACAATTTTCATAAGTACAAATTTAGAAATTAGTGATTCTTCTCATCATACCCACCCTTCCAATACTTCCTCTCCCCTTCCCTCCCTCCTCCTTCTCCCCTTCTCAATCTCATTCTCCATTAAGATTCATTTTCAATTAACTTTGTACACAGAAGGCCAACTCTATACTATGAAAAGATTAAAAATTTTTCACACACACATATTGTTTGAGAACAAGTTTTATAGTTAGCTTTCATAACTCATTAAGGACAGAAGTCCTTCATGGGAAGTTAGTGTCTAGTGACTCCTGTTGTTAATTTAACAATTAATGCTTATGTATTACATCAGTGAAAACCCGAGTCTCTTGACATGAGCTGCCTAGGCTATGGAAACCTTTTGAATCCACAACTCTATCAGTATTTAGACAAGGCCATAAGCAAAGTGGAGATTCTCTTCTCCCTTCAGAGAAATTACATCCTTCTTTGATGACCATTTCGTTCCACTGGGGTCTCACTCACAGAGCTCCTTCATGTAGAATATTTTTTGCCACAGTGTTTTGGCTTTCTATGCCTAAAATGTTCTCATGGGCTTTTCAGCCAGATTAGGATGCTTTAAGCGCTGATTCTGAGGTCAGAGCACTACTTAAAATGATTGTCATTCTATGAGTCTACTGTGTGGACTGCTTTCCATGTTAGAACATTCTTTCCTTTTTAAATCTATTAATATTAGCAGACACTTTTTCCTATTTATATGATCACTTTAACACTTAATCTTATCTATATGTTCACTTTAACGCTTAATATGATCACCTTAACACTTAATATGGCATTTTTACCACCCAGCTTAATGGGATTTGGGGTCCCATGGCAAGTTTTTAAACTGTACTCTTAGACGTGAGTCTGTAGGAACACATGCAGAACTATACAGCTTTACAGTTACAAACATCATTCTCCCTCTGTTATTCCCACTCTCATTTCTTACTGGGATCCATCCTCAATTGACTTTATGCACATATGTTTAATCCTATGTTAAGTAAAGAATTCAACAAATATTAAGAAGAAAAAAAAAAAAAAAAAACTGTTCCTTGACAGTGAAGACAAGGGCTGCTCAAGTCATCCCTACTCAAAGTGTCAATTTCACTTGTACAGATTTTTGTTTTAGGTGCTCTATTAATTCTCACAGATCAGGGAGAACATATGGTATTTTTCCCTTTGAGATTGAATTATTTCACTAAGTATGATGTTTCCGATTCATCCATTTTGTTGCAAATGACCAGATTTCAGGTTTTTTTTTTTTTTTACCACTGTGTAGTATTCCATAATTTCTTTATCCAGTCCTTAGTTGATGGGCACTTAGGTTGACTCCATGTCTTAGCTATTATGAATTAAGCTACAATTAACATGGAGGTTAAGATAACTCTTTTACTTACTGATTTTATTAATCCTTTATCAGTTGCATAGTTTGCAATAATTTCTTCCATTCAGTTGGTTCCCTCTTCACTTTCCTGAGTGTTTCTTTTGCAGTACAAAAGCTTCTCAATTTGAGGTAATCCTATTTGTTAATTTTGACTTTGATTGCCTGTACCTCTGGGGTCTTTTCCAAGAACACTTCGCCTGTGCCAATGTCTTGCAGGGTTTCCCCAATATTCTCTAATAATTTGATGGTGTTTGGTTGTAGATTTAGATCTTTAATCCATGTTGAGTGGATTTTTATGTAAGGTGTAAGGTAGGTGTCCTGCTTCATACTTCTGCATGTGGAATTCCAGTTTTCCTAGCATCATTTGTTGAAGAGACTGTCCTCACTCCAGGGATTGGTTTCAGCTTTTTGGTCAAATATAAGTTGGTTGTAGATGCTTAGATTGATTTCTGGCATTTCTTTTCTGTTCCACTAGTCTATCCATCTGTTTTTGTACCAATACCAGGCTGTTTTGATTATAACTGCTTTGTAATAGGTCTTGAAATATTTTATTTGATGCCTTCAGCTTTGTTTTTGTTGTATAAGATTAATGGCAGATGTCCTAAACAGCACTCTGGCCTCAGAATCAGCCCGTAAGGCATGCGGATCTGGCTGAAAAGCCCATGAGAGTATTTCAGGCATGGAAAGCCAAGACACTCTGGAAAAAAAAAAAAAAAAAAAGCCTAAATGAAAGATCTCTGCGAGTGAGATCCCAGTGGAAAGAACAGGTCATCAAAGAAGGAGGTACCTTTCTCTGAAGGGAGGAGAGAACTTCCACTTTGACTATGGCCTTGTCTAAAAATTATCAGAGTCAGTGAACTCAGGGGGCTTCCATAGCCTTGGCAGCTCATGACAAGAGCCTAGGGTGATTACTGAGGCCATAAACAAGAGTGTCAATTTGTTAAGTCAACAGCAGGAGTCAGTGTGCACTTACTCCTCATGTAGGATCTTTGTCCTTAGTGTGCTGTACATTGAGATTTAATGCTATAACTAGTACTCAAACAGTATTTTTCACTTTATGTTTCTGTGTGGGAGCAAACTGTTGAAATCTTTACTTAATGTATGCTAAACTGATCTTCTGTATATAAAGAGAATCGAAAATGAATCTTGTTGTGAATGGAAGGGGAGAGGGAGTGGGAAAGGGGAGGATTGCGGGTGGGAGGGACGTTATCGGGGGGAAGCCATTGTAATCCATAAGCTGTACTTTGGAAATTTATATTCATTAAATAAAAGTTCAAAAAAAAAAAGATTGCTTTAACTATTTGAGGTCTCCTGTGTTTTCATATGAATTTCAGCATCATTTTTTCTATATTGGTATTTTGATTGGTATCACAATGAATCTGTAAATTGCTTTTGGAAGCATGGGCATTTTGATGATATTGATTCTTCCAATCCATGAACATGGAGGATTTTCCTATTTTTTGGTATCTTCTTCTATTTATCTTTAGTGTTTTATAATTCTCATCATAGAAATCATTGATATCTCTGATTAAATTTTTTCCATGGTATTTGATTTTGTAGCTTTTGTGAATGGGATTAATCTTAGAAATCCATTCTCAGTCTTGGTATTGTCTGTGTATACAAAGGCTATTGTTTTTTGTGTATTGATTTTATATCATGCTATTTACCAAAGTCTTTTATGAGTTCCAATAGACTCTTGGCAGAGTCTTTTGGATTCCCTATATACAGAATCATGTCATCTGCAAACAGGGATAGTTTGAATTCTTCATTCTCAGTGTGTATCCATTTTATTTATTTTTCTTGCCTAATGGTCCTGGCTAAAATCTCTAGGACTATATTGAATAGCAAGAGTGGGCATCCTTGTCTGATACCAGATTTCAGTGAGAATGCTTCCAACTTTTCCCCATTCAATAGGATGCTGTCTATGGCTTTATCATAAAATGCTTTGATTGTGTTGAGCAATGTTCCTTCTATACCCCATTTGCTTAGAGTTTTCATCATTAAAAGTTGTTGTATTGTGTCAAATGCTTTTTCTATTGAGATAATCACGGTCAATTATTGTGTTGGATGAAGCATTCCAATGCATGACTATAAAGTAGGTGAGAGTACAGACCATAGCTCTTTATACATTGCTATAAGTTATGTATTCATTCATTCACTGGTTTACTGAGGATATGCTTAAGCCCAGTTCAGTGGTAGGCATGGAGATAGTTGAGAGCAAGTTAGAAACAATAATCCTGTCTGGCCCAGTGTTGACAAGATAGATTTTAATAAACTTTTATGGAATTGAATTCACTTTCCTTCCTGCTGCCCACACTTCCTTTTGCAAGCATTCATTTATTCATTGATGATGTTGATTTTACTAGGAATTGCATATATATTTTGTACATTTTAAAGGTATTTCTGCCTACTTTGTAGAATTTTGGCTTTTTTTTGATTCAGATTTCCTAAACTTAATTCATTTCTGAGAACAATTTTATAATGAGTGGTGGGGCAAATTGACATCATTCTTGCCTTTTTTTAAGCTTCTTACGTTACATCCTGACTCATCATTTCATTGTATGTTTCTTTTTTAAGTCATTAGCATATCTTCTTTCTCAATCTTCTTTAATGCTACCTTTGAAATATGAACCTTTAATCTAGCTGTTGCTGTTCTCTTATATTTTTCCTATAAATTATGACCCACTAGCACTAGGATTTTGTCTCTACAATAAGCCATCTTCCATCGACTAGATTGTTTGCATTTGCATTTTTATATCCTTTTTACATTCTTTTATTGTCAGAATTAGTGATGGTTTTATCTTCCTGTATATTTATTTTTATCTTCCAAAACATTAGGAACAGCTGTTATTTATTCCAGAGAACAAGATACTTAACTCTGGGTAATATAATCTATTTTTTCCCTGACCTTCAATGTTGACATTTGCTTTCATACTGCCTGGTGGGTTAGTGTTTGTTGTTGTTTTTTTATCTGAGTATACATCAAATCACATTAGTTTGTAAGGAAAACATGGCCTTAATATGCTCAGCTTGTATTGCGAATATATTCTGTTTTTTTTTTTTTTAATTGTCTTCACAGTCCCACATATTTTGTACTGCTTTTTCTGGTTTCCATTGAAAATAGTTGGTGAATTACTGAAGATAGTGGGGAAGAGAAGTATATTATTCAGGCAATTAAAAATATTTATTTGTTGAAAGTCATAGTTACAGAGAGAGGGAGAGAGATGGAGATTTTTCCATCCACTGGTTCACTCTCAAATGTCTGCAACATCCGTGATGACTAGAACTGAGCCAGGCTGAAGCCAAGGAGCTATTAGTTTCTTCTGGGAATCCCACCTGGGTGGTGAGAGAGAGAAGCTTTAGAAAGGTAGTCTCCAATCTTTAACTCAGTGTTCAGTTACCTTAAACCAGGAAAATAATTCTAAATATACATGAAAATAAAATGTGAAGCATATAGATTAGCAATAATTTGCTTCATCTAATTAATCATGTCATTGTCATGGGAATACATTCTTTAAAAATTTTTTATTTTTATTTATTTGAAAATCAGTTACACAGAGAGAGGGGAGAGGCAGAGAGAGAGAGAGTCTTCCATCCAATGGTTCACTCCCCAGATGGCCACAGCCGCTGGAGCTGTGCTGATCCAAAGCCAGGGGCCAGGAACTTCTTCTGGGTCACCCACACTGGTGCAGGGGCCCAAGTCCTTGGGCCATCTTCTGCTATCCCAGGCCACAGCAGAGAGCTGGATCGGAAGAGGAGTAGCCGGGACTAGAACTGGTGTTCATATGGGATGCTGGCACTTCAGGTCAGGACTTTAACCCACTGTGCCACAGCACCGACCCTATGCGAATGCATTTTTATTGTAGCCTTCATGAACTAATAGAAGAGGGGTCTTCAAAAAGTTCATGAAAAACAAATACACATTTTTTACACTGAAAATCTATGTGTGTGTTGATTTCATTTTTTTGTACCAAAATGAGCTTATCTTTTTTAAAGTTTTATTTATTTATTAGAAAGTCAAGATTGTAGAGAGAGAGGGAGAGACAAATCTTCCATCTGCTAGTTCACTCCTCAGCTGATCTGAGGAGTCAGGGCTGGGCCCGCTCGAAGCTAGGAGCTTTTTTCAGATCTCCTATGTGGATGCAGGGGCCCACGCACTTGGGTCATCTTCTGCTGCCCTCCCAGACCATTAGCAGGGAAATGGATTGGAAGTGGAGCAGCCTGGACATAAACCAGCGCCCATATGGGATGCCAGCGTCACAGCTGGAGGCTTTACCCTATAAGCCAAAATGCTGATCCCAACCTTATCTTTTAATTCTCTTTTTCCATAAACTTTTTGAAATTTTCCAAATTCATACACAGTTTATAATAATCAATTGGGTCATATAACTCATAACGTGATTTACTAACGTCCTGAAAAGTTAGATAAAAAGTCTTTTCAGCCATGTTATTCATATTACACTATTGGCTTTCATGATTTGAAAAAAAAAAAAAAAACCTCAGATATGTAGTTACCAGTGTAAGCATTTACTTAAGTGAGTGTGGCACAAAATACAAATGTGCATGTATTTGAAGATCACACATTTATGAGAACTAAAAAGAAGGCAAGTAGTGTTAACCTTCTCAGATGAACTGTTCTAAAGAAGCTAGATCGTGAAGCAGACCCACAAATGTCAGCACCTAATTCAGGAATTACACCTATGGGTTATTAACAACAACAACAGAAAGCTGTCTTTCTTCTTTGACAATTTTTTATTCTGCTATTCTGTGGTTAGTTGTGATATTTTCAGGTTATATATGATGTCAGAATTTCCATTCCCTAACAATGTAAATTAATTTGAACTTAGAGCCACTCAGATTGTTACATTTATCTTCAAAAAGCAATAATGACCTAGAAAATTGCCTGCATTGGGCAGCAGGTTACACCATCATCTGGTACACTGGCATCCCATTGAGCATTGTTTGACTTCTGGCTGCTCCCTTCTGATCCATCTCGCTGCTAACACACTTGGGAAAGCAGCAGAAGATGGCTCAATTGGTTGGGTACTTGCTACCCACATGAAAAACCCAGATGTTCTAGGCTCCTGGATTGAGGCCAGCCTAGCCCCAATCATTTTGGATATTTGAGCAGTGAACCAGCAGATGGAAGATCTCAATCTCTCTCCCTCTCTCTGTAACTCTGCCTTTCAAAATATTCCAAATCTGAGAAGACTTCCCCCCGGAAGACACTACAATCACATAAAATTGTAACATTATTAGACAATCTGAGAATCCTGTTTGGAAACGTTATGGAATACTTGTGGAACTGATGAGAAACGGAAGAAAGGGGTCCCTTACATAATTCTTACAGTATACGTGTGAGCTACTGAAAATTTATATTTACTAAATAAAAGTTAAAAAAAGAAAATAGGGACTAGAACAGTTACAGGGGGTTGTTAAAAGAACAGTGAAAGCTTCGAAAAAACCACATAGAACATATTTATTGAGGCAAGGTTTGTAATACAGGAGAGGACTCAAAGATAACATCAAAAAATGAAAAAAATGTTTATTCCATGGACATGAATGAAGCCTTTGGAGTAAAGACAAATTTTATTTTGAAATAAAGGCTGCAGGTGGCAGTGAGAATCAGCATCTAGGTCAACATTGCTGATGTATTACTGATAATATTCTAGAAAAGGAGAAAATTGAAGGCAACTAGGAGCAGTACTCTTGTATGCTGTCTGGTGGCAAGTGTAATACCATTCAGTTCTTACCATGAAATGTGTCCTCTGAAACGTAAGAGAACCCTAGTTCAGGAGTTTTGTTCATTTATGTATTAGAGAGAGAGAGAGATTGATCCAATCTATGTTTCACTTCCCAAATGCCTGCTATGGCTTCTGAGCCTGGGGACCAAACCTGGGAGCCAGAAACAATCCAGGTGTCCTTTGTTGATAACAGGGACCCAATTACTTGAGCCACCACTGCTGCTGCCCCAGGGTCTATGTTAGCAAGAAGCTGGAGTCAGGCGCAGAGGCAGGTTTTGAACCTAAGCACTCTTTAAACGTGGAATGAGGATGCCCTAACACTACATTCTAACCTAAGTGAAATACCAGTCCCTCTTGAGTTTTCTCACATTTTGTCCTCAACATTTACTGACACAACGCTAGCACAAGTTTACAGGGCATCTAATTTCCAGTATTAGTGTAACATAATACAAGAAATACAGCTCAATATTCATTCCCCTCAAGAGTTAATGCATTAAAGTGTGAAGCTCATGGCCCACTGGCTCAGTGTGAACCTTCAGGAAATGGAAGCGAGGATTAAACAGAGATACAGCGAAACTGACAACAACCCACAGGGCAGGTATCTTGAGAAAGAACAGAAACAAATTGTGTGTATGTATAACATCTAATATATAGAAGCTACTTCAAAGGATTGTCTAACAATATCGCAATTAGTCATTTAAGCCAGGTCTTCAATAAACATAAAAGTTTTACTGCTATAATGGAACTACCTAGTATTTGCTAATCTTATCTCAGTCTCATGTTTTCCCTGATAATGATTTAGATGTTTCCTTTCCCCTACTGACCTGTGGAAATAGCTTTCCCAGCAAAGTTGCCATTTCTCACAAACAGCACAGTCCTGCTTCGGAGAGCACACAGATTAAAGCAGATGCTCATTTTCTGTTAGTCTGTGAAACGGAATTGGGCTGTTCAAGCATTGGAATGTCCTTAGGGCTTCCCAGCGTGCCAGTGTGCTCGCTGGTCAGTGACTGCCGTCCATACTCTGCTGTCTGGTGTGTTTTCCTGAACGTGGAGGCGTTTTTACACATGAGCCAGTAGAAAAGTTTTTCCTTGTTCATTCAAGTAAGACTTTGATGGGAAGGAGGTAGGGCAGGGGGGATGCACTGAAGAGAGAATTAGAAACAAGGCTGGTATGTGCCTTTATCCATCTATATTCCAGTGCACATTTCTTTTAGCACCAAGGGTCTCATTTGTTACTTCACTCTTCTAAAATCTGCAGCTAGGCTGGAACAAGAAAATACCCCATAATTTCTATTCTATCAATTTTATTTTCTTATTTCAGAGAGAAATAGGAATTATTATCTTCAAACATGTTACTGTAAAATGAAATAGATATAGACAGCTATACAAAACAGACTCATAGCTTCATTCATTCATTTTATTTGTTTGTATTTTCTTTCAAAAGGGAGAGAGGGAATGAGAGAAAGAGATAGATCTTGTTTCCACTGATTCACATCCTAAATGCCCACAATGGCTGAAACTTGGCCAGGCTGAAGCCAGCACTCAGGAACCCAATCTGTGCCTTCCATGTTGGTGGCAGGGACCCAAGTATTTGAGCTTTCATCTGTGCCTCCAGGGATGCATGTTGGCAAGCAGATGAATGGGAAGCAGAGTAGCTCTGGGCCAAAGTAGGCATCTGAATATGGGGTGAAAGCGGCCCAAGCAGGGAGCTAAGCCATTTCAATTGCATGCCTCTAATTTAGAAACACTTTGGAGTTATCTGTCCCCACTCCACTCTGTGCCATATCTCAATCATATTCCTTTTCTTTCTCCTTTTTTTTTTTTTTTTTTTTTGACAGAGTTAGTGAGAGTGACAGAGAGAAAGATCTTCCTTCCGTTGGTTCAGCCCCCAAATGGCCACTACGGCCGGCGCTGTGCCGATTCGAAGCCAGGAGCCAGGTGCTTTCTCCTGGTCTCCCATGTGGGTGCAGGGGCCTAAGCACCTGGGCCATCATCCACTGCCCTCCCGGGCCACAGCAGAGAGCTGGACTGGAAGAGGAGCAACCAGGACTAGAACCCGGCACCCATATGGGATGCCGGCGCCACAGGCGGAGGATTAACCAAGTGAGCCATGGTGCTGGCCCTTAAGTCATGGATTCTTATACCACTGGAGGGATTAACTTCAACCTAGGGAGTAGAGGTATCTACTTTTAAATTTTGTGTAAAGTAGATTTTATACCAGATTTTATAAAAGGAATTTTGTCTGCCATCAGATTTCTCATTAGGGGAATTTTATACTTATTCTTGCTGTAGGGATGAATCTGTATCTGCAGGTAGAGGTTTTCCTAAGGTCTGTTCATTCTAGTAGGTATGAAAAACCCAAAGCCATGACCCGTGGTTTAGAAAACTTTTCCAAGATAAATTCAAACCACTATAGTTTGAGGTTAGGAAATTTTCTCTTACTTCATTACTAGAACCTTATAGCATCTTTCTCCAGCTTATTTGCTAGAATCTTAGAGCATCTTCAAGCAACAAAGGAGATGGATCTAGTTGTCAGTGACCTAAAAGACATACACTTACAGGGTCAGGTTCAGTGGAGAGGGTGGTGGAATATCACCTATGTAAGCCCTTCTAGATTCATGTGTCTATGATAGCATGGCATTGTAAACAGGGCTCTAACTCTTCCCATAACTCACTATGGAGAAAGAAAATAATAATGTTGCATCTCATATATTCAACCACTTCTGCCCCCAGTAGGAAAATATCAAGCAAGTGGGCATGTGTTTCATTATTATGTTGTTTTAAGATCCTTATAAGGATATCGTTACATAAATAAATTCAAGTCTTAGAGTGCAAGGGAAAATATTTCTTTATCCATTTTCACTATATTGGATATCTGCTACACTCAGATACCTTAACTATCCATGGCACAGTGTTGCTTAATTGGACAGAGTTGTTTGGAGATAGGGCAAGAAGAAATGATTTCTTGTTGTTGCTAATGGCATTGTGATTCTAGAAGACAGATGCTTCCTTTTGACTAGAATCGTGGCCACAATTCTTTCCATTTTATGTTTCCTTGCTGCTGGCAACATTAACAAATACATTTAGTTCTGCCTTTAAAATGAATGAAACAATGTCCATTGCAAGATATCACACAGTACTGCTCAAAGCACATGAGATATTGTCTTAGTCCCATTTTACACTAGAATAAATTGAAACTCAAGGCTATCAAATGACTTCCTGGAGATAATAAGCATGTGATGGGGCATTTGAAATTTGGTCAAGGACACTTTGCAAAAGTTCTTAAGTCATACACTTATATACGTGAAAGTTGTAAAATATTTAAAATCAACTGGCATATTTATTTCTTTGGAAGTATACGGCAGTATATAATGTAAAAATCACCACAAAACACACAGGATTAAAGAAATCATCATGGGGCTGGTGCTGTGGTGTAGTGGGCACACCATATGGATGCCTATAGTAGTCCAGCTACTTCACTTCCAATCCGGCTTCCTGTTAATGTGCCTGGGAAAACAGTGGAAGAGCCCCAAGTGCCTGTACCCACAAGGGAAACCCTGAAAAACTCTTGGCTCCTGGCTTCAGATCATCCCATCCCTGGCTATTGCAGCCATTTGGAAAGTGAACCAGCAGGTGGAAGATCTCTCTCTGTGTCTCTCCCTTTCTCTCTCTCTTTGTAATTCTGCCTTTCAAATACAAAAGAATAAATCTTTAAGACAAACAAAAAAAATTACTTACTGTTGCCCTCAGATCTGATAGTCTGAGGGGAGAGTGGAAATGTAAGAATGCTTAAGGTCTAAGATTAAAACTAACAAACTGTCACCTCTACCTGCACTTGTTTGGTTAAAGCAGATCATAAGAACAATGGAGAGGTACATTCTGTTTCAGTGAAGCCATGGCAAGTGTATGGACTACAAGGTGGAATGTAGGGAAAATAAATGTTACTGATAAAGTTTAAAATTGTGTTGGTTCTGTCACTAAATATTTGAAGATGGAGAAGAGAGATCTAAATATTAAGGCTCATGGGCCAAATCTAGCATTCAGCCTATTACTGGTTATGAAGTTTGAATTGAATACAGCTACTCCCATTGTTTATTTATAGTCTTTGGATGTTTTTCATTAAAACTGCATAGTTGCAATAGAAACCTTTGACCTAAAAAAACTAAAGCATTCAGTATATGTCCCTATTCTGATATAGAAAAATCAAATATTTTTATAAATAGTTCATTGATTTAGCAATCTCAATATCTTAGCATTTCATAAGGTTTCTTGTATTTGTGTAAATAAGTTGCTAAAATAGCAAAAAAAAAAAAAAAACCCACACAGTATTGCTAGAAAATGACAGCTGTTTTTGTTAGCAAATATCTTTGAAAGAATAGATGCATTAGTTTCCTAGCTTTTACCATAATAAAGTGCTACACATTGAATGACTTAAACAGACATGTATTGTCTTGTAGTTCTGGAGATCGATGTTCAGAATGGAAGTGTCAGTAGGATTGTTTCCTTCTGAGGGCTATAAGGGAACATTCAGCCTCCACCCCCCCCCAGCATTTGATAGTTTACCGGTAATCTTTGCCATTCCTTGGCTTGCAGATACATCACCCTCAGTCTCTGCCTACATAAGACGCATCTCTATGCATGTCTTTGTGTCTTTCTAATTTTGTATGAGGGCTCACTTTAATGACTTCATCTTAATCATCAGCAAAGACCCTATTCTCAGATGAGGTTGTCGTCAGGACATGGAGTTAGGACTTTAGCATCTACTAGTAGAACACATTTCAATCCATTTGTTAGATAAGTACTTGACTGGGTGAAAATTAAAGCATATTATTAATAGTTTCAATTGTATTTACTGAGACCAGCCAAGATTTAAGAGGGAGACTGACTGCATTTTATAGCTGATGTGCTTGCATTGAGCACTCACAGCAGTGAAGGCATTGATAGTCTAGAGAGAAAATCAGCTTGTGACACTTTGCCAAATGTCTTTCTTCTTGATTTTCTAAATAGATGCTCATCTTACACAGGGATTTTGTACAGATTTTAAACTGAACAAGACAGGTCAGCATTTTAATGGAATTTTTCTATGATAAACTCAAGTACAGAAAAATCTTCAGGTATAAAAAGCATTAACATTATATTTTTATGAGTACTATGTTTTGTCCTGAACATAAAGTGTGTACAGAGCACCACCTAAGTTATTTTAGCTGCGTTTTCTTACCCTTAATTTACTTGAAAAATGAAAGACTTCCAATTGTGGGTGATTTGAATTCATGTGGATGTTTGTTCTAAGTAGGAGCCATTTTATTTCAAGTCCAGTCAGGTTCACTGATGTTAAAACTAAACTGAGCAAAAACAATCTATATTTCCATCTTTCTAAATCAGAATAGAAGAATCATCGTTTTGTCAAATGTCTACAAAAAGTTTACTCTGCAATCATTGAGATTTTATTCAATTTTTTTAAAAATAACAGCTGTAATAAGTCCATAAATTTCCTCATTACAGAGGATATAATAGAAATAGTACACTCTTTGTGTCTCCAACCAACAACTCCTGCAAAGAATGCTGAAACTTGACTGGAAGTATTGATAGGCAAATAGAGACATTTAGAAAAACATTCTTGGAGCCGGTGCCAAGGCTCACTAGGCTAATCCTCCGCCTTGCGGCGCTGGCACACCAGGTTCTAGTCCCGGTCGGGGCGCCGGATTCTGTCCCGGTTGCCCCTCTTCCAGGCCAGCTCTCTTCTATGGCCAGGGAGTGCAGTGGAGGATGGCCCAAGTGCTTGGGCCCTGCACCCCTTGGAAGACCAGGAGAAGCACCTGGCTCCTGCCATCGGATCAGCGTGGTGCACTGGCTGCAGCACGCCAGCCGCGGCGGCCATTGGAGGGTGAACAAATGGCAAAAGGAAGACCTTTCTCTCTGTCTCTCTCTCACTGTCCACTCTGCCTGTCAAAAAAAAAAAAAAAAAAAAAGAAAAAGAAAAACATTCTTTGGGTCAGTGCTCTGGCATGGCAAGTTAAGTCTCTGCCCACAGAGCCAGCATCCAGTGTGGTTGCCAGTTCCATCCCTGGCTGCTCTACTTCCCATCCAAGTCCCTGCTAATGCACCTTGGAATGCAGTGGAAGATGGCCCAAGCACTTGGGTCCATGTACCCATGTGGGAGACCTGGAAGCAGCTCTTGGCTCCTGCCTTCCAGCTGGCCATTGCAGCCATTTGAGGAGTGAAGCAGTGGATAGAAGGTCTCTGACTCTCTCTCTGCCTTTCAAATAACATAAATAAATCTTTCAACAATTTCTTTACATGAGAATGTTGATAATTGTTTTGGGTCAATTAAAAGTGGTCTCTCCTGTTATAGCTATAAATTTAGAAAGAAATCATTAGAATGCAAAGGGACTGAAATTGTTTTAAAATCAACTGAATTATCCTAAGGATCACAAAATCCAGTAGAAAGCTGCAAGTTTTTTTTTTTAAGTTTTTAATTTTAGCTAACTGGAAAAGCCCATTTTCCTTGATTTATATGAGCAAAGTAGTTCATAATTTTATTCCTAAACTATTCCTCAATGAACATCCAGCGAAAATTTATCTTTTCATAACCTAATTGTTTAAAATAATCTTTTCAAATGTGAATTATAGCAGGAATGAAAATAGATTATTATTATGTTCAGTCATGACATATTGAACATCTTATTTATTAAAAAATTCAGTAATGAGTGTGCAAAGGTAAGTTATAAAAATTCAAGCTCATTTTTATTAGACTTTATGTTCTGCTCATCATTAGGAATTTCAGGAAAAGTTATACAATGGAATCCTAAATTATGAAGATTTTTTTTCATTAATTGTAATCCTGTCCTGCTCTAGTGGTCAGTCTTTGTAGACCACAGTGACAAAGACTAAGTCATTTTTAAAGAAGTCTTCCTGACTAAACAAATAACCTCTGAGGACTTATCTTCATTAGGTCTATATTATAAAGTGTGAATCAAGATTCACTTTGTAGATGTATACATAGGCCTGATACTCTGAGTGGAAATAGGAAAAAATAAATCAAAATCCTGTTACCTTACCAATGTATCGTGTTTTTTTTTTTTTTTTTTTTTTTTTTTTAATTTTTGACAGGCAGAGTGGACAGTGAGAGAGAGACAGAGAGAGAAAGGTCTTCCTTTGCCGTTGGTTCACCCTCCAATGGCCGCCGCTGCAGCCGGCGCACCGCGCTGATCCGATGGCAGGAGCCAGGAGCCAGGTGCTTTTCCTGGTCTCCCATGGGGTGCAGGGCCCAAGCACCTGGGCCATCCTCCACTGCACTCCCTGGCCATAGCAGAGAGCTGGCCTGGAAGAGGGGCAACCGGGACAGAATCCGGCGCCCCGACCGGGACTAGAACCCGGTGTGCCGGCGCCGCAAGGTGGAGGATTAGCCTATTGAGCCACGGCGCCGGCCTTCGTGTTTTTTTTTTTAAACTTATTTATTTAAAGGCAGAATTACAGAGAGACAGGGAGAGACACAGAACAGAGATTTCCATCCACTAGTTCTCTCCCCAAATGGCTGCAATGAGCAGGGGTGGCCCAAGCCAAAGTTAGGAGCTAGGAGTTTCTTCCGAGTTTTCCAGGTGGGTCGAGGGGCCCAGGCACTTGGGCCGTCTTCCGCTGGTTTCCCAGGCACAGTTGGAAGGAGCTGGATTGACAGTGGAACTGAGAGGACTCGAAACAGCTACAATATGGGATGCTGCCATTGCTGGTAGTGGCTTTACCCGCTATGTCACAATGCCGGCACCTTGTTTTTAAGTTTGTCTCAATATTTCTTTTCCTTGATCTTGACTCTATCTCTCAAAATAGATGCACAATTGTGAAATTATGAGAGATTTCTGAAGCTTTCCATCTTGGTCCTGTTCTCAGATTTTTCTGACTTTCTTTGTGGGAAAGCCCTCATTATGGGTGTAGGAATAGGCAAAAATACATGATTTTCCAGCTCCAATGACCATGGCTAGCTTGCCAAGCCTTTATTAATAATTTTGTCAAAAAATATTGAGGCACTCTCTGGAATAAGTACCGTGATTAATTGGCCATATTTTTTGCCACAGGTATAAAGTAGTGGGCAGCAGGGTGTTAAAGGACTGTAAAAAAATGTATACTGAGAGGTATACAATGTTTATTGAGTATATGACAAAGCAAGTTGCCCTCAGATCTCTGTACCTTAAACTGAACAGGAAGCTCTTCTATCAAATGCCATTTTTGTAGAACAGCATTCTTTCAAAATTTGCTCTAATAGTGAACATATCATTTTACATGACAAACCTGCCATACTTTTCCAAACAACCTGACCCAGGAACTCTTAAAAACTGTGCTATTTTAGATAGATGCTGTCACACTGCCAGTCTTCAAAGCAATTTTTAATAAAAAAAAAAACCTCTTTTTCATTAGTTTCTTTTATATTTCATTTATTAGTTACAACAAGAGAATTTTGCAAGAACTCTATTTTAAGTTTTGCAACTTCTGTGTTCACAAAGACTTAAGATGCTAAATTCCTTTCTGGAAACCATTAATATAAATTACAATGAACAAACATGGAAGACTAATGTCAAGATGATTATAGGCAATATCTTAGAATATTGTGGAGCTGTGTCTAAATGTCACCAAAGCTATGGGCTCATTGAGACAAAACAATTTCTTTTTGAGATCCACGATTAAATTTCTACATGAATTCCAAGGATGCCATGCTAATTACCTGTGTTTTGTTCTGCTTTATTCTGATTTGCTTTTTGTTGTGTACTCATATGTACACTGCACTCATGAATGGATGGTTAACAGCATTGAATTTCTTCTTAGTTCTATGCAAATTCAGTTAATTATACACGTTTAGATATGAATCAAATGGACCCATTTGTAATCATTTAGCATAAAATAATTCTGAGTTTCAAAAATAATTTTACCAACCATTGTTTCCCACAGTCCCAGATAAAGGACTTTTTATAGGTTTATGGAAATATATACTTTTAAAATGAATTTTATAACTTTACCAGTAGAAGTAATATTCTTTGGAATAATCAGCCAGGAATCACTGAAGTTATACCAAAGGACTGTCATTACTTGTAACAGTGCTGGTCTCTTGAAATAGACTTGGTTTGATGGCAAAATAAAATGCAACCAAAGAGGCCAGCGCTGTGGCTCAATAGGCTAATCCTCCGCCTGCGGTGCCAGCACACTGGGTTCTAGTCCCTGTCAGGGCACCATATTCTGTCCCAGTTGCCCCTCTTCCAGGCCAGCTCTCTGCTGTGGCCCGGGAGTGCAGTTGAGGATGGCCCAAGTGCTTGGGCCCTGCACCCGCATGGGAGGCCAGGAGAAGCACCTGGCTCCTGGCTGCACCCGCATGGGAGGCCAGGAGAAGCACCTGGCTCCTGGCTCCGGATCAGTGTGGTGCGCCGGCTGCAGCATGCCAGCTGCAGCAGCCATTGGAGGTTGAACCAACGGTAAAGGAAGACCTTTCTCTCTGTCTCTCTCACTATCCACTCTGCCTGTCAAAAAAAAAAAAAAAAAAATGCAACCAAAGAATGTCTTCTGCTTTTGATATCTAGGATTATTTTTCACAGAGACAATGCTTTTTAATGTAGAAATTAAGTTGCACATTGATATTTTCTATAAAAATTTGAACATTCTGATACCACAGTAGGATGTAAAAGTCTTTTTTGAACACTGGTTATAGTGGAAATATAATGCAAAAATTACCAAGCATATATAAAAATAATTGGAAGGAAGTAAGAATAAGAAATGGTGGGAGAGGGTTAACTTCCTTTTGAAATTTAGTCCTTCATTTCAGACTCTGAAATTTTAGATGCTGTCTTTCTATATGGTATATTATGATCAATTATTGTATGATTGATGCTGTGTAAGCCAAATGATTACTAGTTTTGCTTACCTTTTTTTGAATTTTATTACTTGCAATGAAAAAATTTCTGACATACATCAATTAACAAGAAGATAAAGTGGGATTAAAATTGATTAAAAAGATCCTGCAACCTTTCTCAGTGAGAATTGTTTGAGTCATAGAATTCAGGAAACCATCTGAGAAGCTATGTTTTCAATTTATTCCAAAGATGATACCCAATTAGTAACACTCTGGGAGAGAAGTTAATTCACTACTTCAGTGAATACCTTGGGTCTTTAGGGTTTAATTCTCTCAGCAAATACCGAGAATATCAACTCTGAGGCATACTACATGATTCTTTAGTAACTGATTTTTAAAACTTAATAATTGTGTAGCTCATATATTTTCTCTATGAGACATTGCTGCATAGTGTGCAATGTCCCAAATCCAATTACTTGAGATTAAATCACGGTGCACCATTACAGACCAGGCAACTTTGTACAGATCGACTCTCTACTGACTCTCCACCTTGTCACAAATGGAATTTGCATAATAAGAGTATTTATCGCTAGCGCCGTGGCTCACTAGGCTAATCCTCCACCTAGCGGCGCCGGCACACCGGGTTCTAGTCTCAGTCGGGGCGCCGGATTCTGTTCCTGTTGTACCTGGGCCCTGCACCCCATGGGAGACCAGGATAAGTACCTGGCTCCTGCCATCGGATCAGCGCGGTGCACTGGCCGCAGCACGCCGGCCGCGGCGGCCATTGGAGGGTGAACCAATGGCAAAGGAAGACCTTTCTCTCTGTCTCTCTCTCTCACTGTCCACTGTGCCTGTCAAAAAATTAAAAAAAAAAGGAGTATTTATCCCATGGGTGGTTGTAAGGGTCATATTAATAAGTGATTGGAAGAATTCTTAGCACATGGTAAGAAGATAGTTGCTGCTACAGATGTTGTTAACATATGTATTTTATTTATTTTGCTATCATATGTATTTTATTTATTAACAGATAATTTTGGTTAATGAGCACCATTTATTTTTACAGTAAATATTGCAATCAAATAAATAAATGAACCCTACTGTTTTGTTTAGTTGCCCATTTAACACACAACATGTAAACATTATTATTAATGTGTTTTGAAACTCATTTAGGTTCCAGTAAGTAAAAGCTTCAAGTATACTTGAATAATTCAGAAATTATGTAAATTTTA
The DNA here is from genome assembly GCF_051225735.1 of Oryctolagus cuniculus. Lineage (NCBI taxonomy): Eukaryota > Metazoa > Chordata > Mammalia > Lagomorpha > Leporidae > Oryctolagus > Oryctolagus cuniculus. The sequence goes on from NC_142871.1 coordinate 120,885,149, forward strand.
CTCTGCCCACTGTACGACTCCATATATAGATGGGAGATTGCATATGATCTGAACTACATAATCATTCATTAGAGTAGTGGGATAATACAGTGTTTTGGGCTGCCCTGGAAAACCATAAAACTGACAGACTAGGTAAACCCAGATGCCTGAGGGTTTAGCACAAGAAATAGTCATTAATTTCTATGCAGTCTAGAGAAAAAGGTCTATTTCCCACTTTTGTTTTTCTTTGCTTTTGGACTCCAGAATTTATTTGCAAGCACCCTGAGACTTATATTTCAATTGGTAGAGAAAAAAATAACTTGAGGTTTTGACCTAGTAGTCCTCTTCCAGTGGTTATGCTAAATAAATGTTTCAGATCATATTACGCTTTTATAATATGCTTTCTAATATAAAAATTGAAATAATATAAAGACCTAATGTAAGAAACAATTTTAAGTATATTATGTATCAGAAAAATGACAATAAGGATAAATACTGCATATAAAATGTGTATATACTACTTTAAGCCATTTTCTTCTACTATGCTAACCAGAAATACCAGTTTTATCAGTTTTCAAAATAAAATTGAGAGCAATCTCCATGTGAAGTTTGTGGAATGTTTTATCTATGGCTTTGACTGATTGCAGTATCTGAATTACGGTCCAATTTCTCTCTACAGGAGAAAACATTTTCCTAAGGAAATTCCTTCCATACGTTATCCAGCAGCCTCATTGCTTAGATGCCAGAGAATATAACACAGATGACAATTTTGAACATCTCCTTACACTTCTAGTCCTCATCCACTAAAAAAAAGCTCAATGTCAAATTCCATTACTGGTGAATGCCATGGCCTCATAAACATCCTATAATAGTCAAAGAAATAGGCTTGGAAGGGATTTGTTAGGGTTAGTCTAATTTAACCTCTACTAATAAGATATCCCTTGAATAAATCAAGACAGGATACTTAAGTCTGGTTCTTCAAATTTGTTGTTTGATTATTTCAGAATCATTTCTCCTAATTTTTTTTTAATAACTCAAACCCAGTCAATTAGATGCCAGCTATGTTCTTTCAGACTGATAATAGCCATCATAGATAAATATTATTATTACTGTTTTATACAGATAAGGAAGCTGAGAGTGATGTTGTGGGAGGTTTTTCATGGTGGATGCTGCATACCTAGCTCAGCCATTTCCCCACTATCCATTATGGTGATTTTGGAGAAGTAGTTATTCTCTATATTGAATCTCATTTAGTTAATTATTTTCCACAGTTTTCTAGTTATATATATTTCTTTGATACTCTGCAGTACTTTCATATTCTGTGATAGAAGATGTTCACAGAAATCTATATATAATGTATATAATAATAAAAAATCTATAAGTCACATGCATCTATATGTAATAGAGATATTGCCAGAGACCAGCTCCAGCCAGTGCAGGGGCCCCAAGGTGTGAGAGGTGTCGGCGCTCGAAGAAATGAGAGACACTCACAGCAAGGCTGATGGCATGGCTCTGGCTTTTGAGCACCAGACTTTATTTTTATATTATAAGCCACACAATGATTTTTTCTTCTTACAATGAAAAGCCTGTTGTTCATTTTTCCTAATTACAATTTTTTTGATTTTCAAGGGCATACATGGGTTACAATCACAGACAGGTGCAAGATAACAGGCTGTCCACACAAGCCAAGGCCTCCAGTGCTGCTGAACTTTGCAGACATTGGCTACATAGGCTAGAATAGTACCTTCCTCATCTAATCTTTACTAGAAGCCCCTAGTTCAAAGCAGACCCTTTTTAAAATGTATCCCCTCTTTGCAATTTTTTCTGTAATTCTTTAATTTCTTTATTGCACTTAGTTAAAGGTTTACTTAGATCTATTTTACAGTTTTGACATCATAACCATTGTAGTTTGTAGCATATAGTGAATTAAAGCTTTATTAACATCTATCTTTATTCTAGTGGGAAGTATATACCAGAGAGCCCGTTGCCTTTTAATTCTTTTCTACAAACAGCTCAACCTTGCATAAGGCATTAACCCTTTCTTCTACACTAACATTCTGCTTGATTAAAATTCTACAAGGCAATGGACATTTTGGAGCTTATGAGACTAAGTGCTCTTCCGTAAAATTAGGAATACAGCAATCATTAGCAGGACCACCAGGAAGCTCCAGCTTGTAGTTCCCATCAAACCTAAAACCACCAAGAGGACTGCAGCTGTCCTTCTCATGCCTTGCTGAGACAGACTTTCTGCTGTGACCTTGTCAGCCAGCTGAAGTTGCCTTGGCCTCATCAAGATATCAAAATACAACCATTAGTCTAAGAATGGGAAAATATCCTTTGTTTATTGCATGCAATGTATTACACATTGCCAATATGTTTTAATATATATAATTTAGGCATAAACTTATGTCAGAAAATAGCAATTATTATGCACTTGTTTATACATGGTGAAACTGAAATTTTGTTTCAGGGACTTATCAGTAGCTCCAGCTGAATCTCCCTGGTATAGCATGATAGTTAAGCCTAAATTGTGTGGAAGCTGTACTATAAATAAATTTAAAAAGAATTTTCACCTGACAAATTCAGAATATCAAAATTGAACTCTGGGCCAGTGCTGTGGTGTAGCTGGTAGAGATGCCTCACCTGCAGTGCTGACATTCCATATGGCTGCTCCACTTCCTGTCTAGCTCTCTGCTATGGCCTGGGAAAGCAGTGGAAGATGGCCCAACTCCTTGGGCCCCTGCACCCATGTGGGAGACCTGGAAGAGGCTCCTGGCTTCGGATCGGTACAGCTCCTGCCATTGCAGCTGGTTGGGGAGTGAACCAGCAGATGGAAGACCTGTCTCTCTCTCTTTCTCTGCCTCTCCATCTCTCTGTGTTTGACTTTCAAATAAATAAATAAATGTTAAAAAAATTGAAAAGACAATTTCTGGTCAAAATTTAGCTATGTCTTTATAGAAAAAAAGGAAAACTGAAAGCTTCAAGAGATGTCAATCATTAACTAGATCTTGATTTCTTGGATAAAATTTTAAGTCCTTCTTGATACTTGTTTCCTCCTCTTATACAGATACTGGTTCCTATAATAAACTTAACTGCCACGCAAAATTTTGCTAATGCTTTGGGTTTTGTGACTGATGTCATAAAACAGCTCTGATACTCAGAAAACAGCTCTTATACTGAACTTACTGAACTTTTTTTTTTTTTTTTTTTTTTTTTTTTTTTTTTAATTTTTGACAGGCAGAGTGGACAGTGAGAGAGAGAGACAGGTGAGAAAGGTCTTCCTTTGCCGTTGGTTCACCCTCCAATGGCCGCCGCTGCAGCCGGCGCACCGCGCTGATCCGATGGCAGGAGCCAGGATCCAGGTGCTTTTCCTGGTCTCCCATGGGGTGCAGGGCCCAAGCACCTGGGCCATCCTCCACTGCACTCCCTGGCCATAGCAGAGAGCTGGCCTGGAAGAGGGGCAACCGGGACAGAATCCGGCGCCCCAACCGGGACTAGAACCCGGTGTGCCGGCGCCGCAAGGTGGAGGATTAGCCTATTGAGCCACGGCGCCGGCTCTTATACTGAACTTTTGCTGGCATATTTTCTTTAATTATTTTTGTTATTTTAAAAGATTTTATTTGAAAGGTAGAGCTTAAGAGAGGAAGAGACAGAGGCAGAGGGAGAGATCTTCCATCTTCTGGTTCACTCTCCAAATGGCCACAACAGCTGGAGCTGGGCCAGTCTGAAGCCAGGAGCCAGAAGCTTCTTTTGGGTCTCCCACGTGGGTGCAGGGGCCCAAGGACTTGCGCCATCTTCCACTACTTTCCCAGGTACATTATCAGGGACCTGGATCAGAAACAGAGCAGCCAGGACTCCAACCACTGCCCATATGGGATGCTGGCTCTGCTGGAGGCTGCTTAACCCACTATACCACTGCATTGGTCCCTTTTTAAATTATTATTTGCTTTTGAATGCTGTGCTCCGAATGCCTTGATGCGGCTCATATAGTAGAGGTTTATGGAGTAAAACTGATGCTGCTTGAAGGTTTGTTCATGAAGCCGATTCTGAATATCACATCTGGAGGACTTTTAAACTATGGCATTCTTCTGCGTTGTTGACAGGTCTTTGCCCTATCATTTCACTTTAAGACTCACTCCCTTCTTAGAAACACTCCAAGTAGCTATTGAATATTGCATAGGCTACCCAATGGATGCCACAAAATGGGCTGGTATTCCCTGTGTCAGAGACATAAACCTTTCCAGAATTAGCAACAGTACTTTGCCTTAAAGATGTATTCCTCAAAATGTGCACTTCAGCAAATTCTATTATCATTAGCACTATACATACTCCATGAATATCATCCTTTTTATATTCTACTCATTAAAATTTGACTGGGATACCACTCAGTGGTCAAATTGGAACAATGGTACTGAAAACAAGCATTCTCATCAAAACCTGATGCCATAATCTCCAGAAATGTGTTATCAGAGCAAGGAGGTAATGGTATCATTAATACAATTTAGGGATGAGTGCACTTTGAAAGTAATCACAAGACCATGAATTTAGTAGATAACCTAGAAATGCTAACTGAAATGTTTGGCAATGGTGTTATATCTGGCCATTAATGGCTGCTTTGTTTATGCTTTGTATTTTGTATCAGTGCTACAAAATGCTTTTTCGCACTATTAGAGTTCAATAAAAACCTTAAAGAGCCTAGGACACATAAGTTATTTCCTTTGCTTTTTTAAAAAAGAGATTTTTAGAAAGACATTCAGCGTCATAAAATATTCTGAAGTTCTGAGTGGAAATTTTTATTTGAGGAACAATAGAATTATTTCTGGACATTAATATCCCATTATTTATGGCTTATATTTTAAATTTAGATTTCACAGATCAAAGAAGTTCTCAAGTGAATGAGAGGTCTCTGTACTTCACATAATATGGAGCCAGAAGTATGAAGAGGATGGGACGTGTGTAAACCTTACTCAAGCACATTCTCTGGCTAAGTTATGCACTGAGTAGTCTGGTGAGATATTTGCAAAGATTGCTTAAAGTTGCTCAAAATTTATAACAAAGACACTCCAGGGGAAATAGTTTTGAAGACTTAGGTTTAAGGCAGTAAAAGCGAGTCCTATGTTTGCTTTATTTTGACATACAGTGATATTGCTTCTAAGTTGATAAAATTATGTCTTCATTCCCCCCCTTCAATAGAATAATATAACAATAGATAAAAGATAGATGAATTCAAATTACCAAAGGGAAAACAAGTCAGAGATTTTGCCCTAGGTAACAGACCAAATAAAACATAATTAGAAAATTTTTGAGTATAAAATATTGAATAATGGGTCATATATTATATACTGGAGTATCTATATCTGGGTCTGGATCTGGCATATCATTTCCGGCATACCCTGGTAATGGTGGAAGCAGTTCAATCAAACATTTTTTAGGCAATTTTTCTAGCATGTCAATGGGAAATAATTATTCCTTACAATTCTGATTTGGCTCCTGCAGACTCCTTTTTGTTTCCTAATCTTAAAAATTCTTGAAGAGCAACCACTTTTCTTCAGCGAGTAATGTAAAAATTTTGCATTAACTTGATTGAATTCAAATGACCCTCAGTTCTTCTGGTAGGGACTAAATAGCTTGCATCATCACTTAAAAAGTTGTCTTAAGGTTGATGGAGATTATGTTTTTATTAAAGTTTATTTGTTTGCTTTTATTCATTTAAAATGTGATTGACACAGAAGGAGAGACAGATAGAGGGAGGTGTCTTCCACACACTGGTTTACTCTCCCAAATGCCTACTACAAACAAAGCTGGGATAAGATAAAATCAGGAGCCAGGATCTCCGTCCTCATCTCCCATGTGTGGGACAGGGAACCAAGAACTTGAGCTGTGATCTGCTGCCTCTCAGGCTGCACATTAGCAGGAAGCTGGATCAGAAGCAGAGGCAAGTTTTATTTCCAGGTACTCCAATATGCCACAGGAGCATCCCAAGATGCAGCTTAATCTCACTCAACCACAATGCCTGATCTTGCAACTTAATGTTAACAAGTTAAAAAAAAGAATTATGGTTTTTATTTTTGTCTTTTAATTCCATTTTCTGTGAACTTTTGAAGTCCTAAATTTTGTAGCAATTCCAAGAAAAGTTAAGTTATTTGGCGCTCTAAGATAAATATCACTTTAAGTATGGTTCTCAGCCATTTCTAAGAATAAAAACATTGCACTTTAAATGTAAATTATTTATTTAAATGTATTCCATATTTCAGTGTATTTTATAATGTTTTGTGAGAATATTAAAGTCTCCCTTCTAAGATTTAGTAAAGGATGTTCTATAAACTTAAGTATTATTTCAGGAAGTCAGAAAAGCAAAAATAACAATAAACTACTTCTGTACTTTATAGATTATCTCTATTTTTCTCTCTGTAAATAATAATACTGTTTATAGTTTGGTGGTGATAATTCTCCACTGCATCCCTCTCCCATTTCCCCTTCACCTCAGGAAAAAGGTAAAATGCTGTATTTCTTTATTTGAACATAGCAACCAGAATTTTGTGGCTGTAATAAGCTCACACACACACAAAAAGGATTTGAAATATTAGCACTGGGCATTTGTACCAATAGCTTTTTTTGTTTTATTTTATTGCTGCAGTAGCTAAAAATAAAAAGGTAGCTTTTGAAGTGAGATAAATGTATAAAGATGGTGAAGCAAATCTTAATTTGAATATTAGCATACAGATAATTTATGTTGTCAAATGATTGAAAACAGCATGGTTGAAAAAATTGGCTACCTATTCATATTTTAATTTATTCACTTAAGGACAAATTATTAATTACTTCAGCAAAGCTTGCTTGACATTTTCAGACATGCATTTGTAATTACTTAATTGCTTTAATCTCATTACAAATAGGCTTTGATGAAGCACATTTTTAGTATTTTTAATAACAGCATTATAGATATCCCATAAATAAAGAACAGCTTTTGAAGGGATGAGACAGTTAATTCAGGAGAATGAGGTTTTGTAAAGTGTTTTTTTTTTTTTAAAGAAAAACATAGAATTTTAAAAAAATATAAACACTGTCAACGATGCATGCTTTAGCAGCAGTGGATATTAAATCCTGGCCTGGTATCCTCTTTCTCATTCTCATCTTCTAAAATGACTTGTAAGACAAACACAAGGAATAAAAAGCTTACACTTAAAGCAAAATCATATTTGTATGGAATGACAAAAATAAGTGGACCATAACTTTTTTTTTCAGGTGAATATGGCTAATTTCAGTGACTCCATGAACCACTCACTCAAACATCAAAGATATAACCTCCATTGTATCTTAGAAACAGTTTTCTATAACTTCAATGGTTCCTTAGGAGCCTGACTTTACTAATTTCCACTGTAAATTGTGACTCTTTAGTATATAACTATTCAAAAGCTCCACCTCTACTCCAACCAAGTATGTAGTACAGAGAGGATTCCAGAGCTCTAGGCCTTTTAAACTAATTATAAGTATGATGTGATTTTTAGTTCCAAATGTACTATGATATTTGACATTATGAACTATCAACAGTAGATGGTGTGACGTACCTCCTAGGATGGCCTTTAGAGGAGTGCAGGAGGTGGTTTCCTATGAAATGCCTAAATTGTTCTTTCATACGGTCGAGGAAGGACCAAAACAACACAAGGAAGTGAGCATGCTGACATGGGTGTATTATGCCAGACTCTTTCAAGAGCCATCACGGTGAAGGGTGATCACCCAAAAGTTCCGCAATGATTATTCTCTGCAGGGCAGTGCTGCACTTAGGAGAAACTGTCAGATCTCAGTTCAGTGACAGCAATGGGGCCCTGAGAACAGAAGTCAGGTTACAGTGCTTAACCCTTGAAAAACAGGGGTGTAAGTTATCCTCAAGGCAGCCAAAGAAGAGTGGCAGCCACACTTTGAAACAAAGTCAAAAATTGGTTCTTTGAAAAAACGTTGTAATCTAAGGCAAGAAAAGAGGAAATAAAACAACTTTGTGAAATGGAACAAGGAGAGATTCAAAGATAAAGTGCAAACATTCTAAATCAGGCACAAAAATTGGGATCTCTATAGATATGTTGTATTACTGAACCATAATGTAATATAAATAATTTTATCCTTAGAATTTTGAAAATTTAGATAAAATGAATAAGTTGCTAGCAAAATTTAATTTAAGCTTAACTTAAAAAAAGGCCAGAGAAATCATATAATTGCATAATAAATTGACTAAGTACTCCAAAATCACCAAAGTACTCAAAATTCAAATCCAGATAGCTTTATCACAAACTCTATCCAAATACCTGCTAAAGAAATAATTTGTCTTAACAAAAACAATTTTATAGAATATATATGAATATATATATCTGTAGCACTTTATATATGTGTATATATATATATATATGCAAGGTAGCTTACTTCATTAACTAAATTCATAATTTGTAATTTTACTATTTACACAATGTTGAATAAAGTGACTCACAGTCTGATAAAAAAAAAAAAACATAACTAGGGAGATTCTCCCAAGGATGATTTAGTATTATGCCATCTTTATAGACACAATGTCATGCAACATATTGTTAGATAAAGGAAAAAATTATGATAATTGCAAAATCATGAGGTACAGAAAATTACTTATTAAAATTAAACACTCCTGATTAAAATAAAAAATTAACACTAGGAAGAGGCTTCTTAACTATATATAAGATTGGTACAAAAAATACTAAAGCAAAGACTATAATTGGTGGGTGAAGCATTTATAGTATTACCTCTGGGATCAAGAACAATGTGTGTATGCTTTCCTAGGAATACTTCTCTTTAACATTGTACTGGTTGTGGTGCCAGTGAAATATGAAGAAAAAGGAACAAAATACATGAGTATAGGAAAGGAAGAATATAACTATGGTATAACTGTGTATTTAGATTATGCCTATGACATAAAAATAATTTATTAGAATTTAGAACTCAACTATAGAATAGTTGTTGGATTCCAAATCAATAATTACATGGGAAGAAATTTGTAGGAGACACAAATTTTACTCAAGCAGCAAAATAACCAATTCTCCCACTTGTGGGGATATTTCCACAGGAAATTAAATCAGCAAATAAAACAGATAATAGCATATAAAAGAGATTACTGACTCATGTTTATTGTAGCACTATTCACATTAGCAAAGATATGCAATCAACCTGGATGTCCATCAATGCATGAATGGATGAAGAAAAGGTTTTATCTATTCACAATGGAGTATTACTCAGCCATAAGACAACGGAAGTTCTGACATTTGCAATAAAATGTATTATGCTAAGTGAAATAAAACAGGCACAGAAAGACAAATACTGCATGCTTTCTCTTATTTGTGGAATATTTAAATATAGTTGCCATTTACTTTTGTATATATTTATAAATTATGTTTTTATTGACTTATAAATCTTACATATAAATATATCCTTCTTTCCTTATTTTTTTTCTTTTTTCTTTCTTTTTATTTATTTTTGCTTCCCCCCCATACCGTCCCTCCCACCCACTACCCTCCCCTTTCCCACTCCCTCTCCCCTTCCATTCACATCAAGATTCATTTTCGATTATCTTAACATACAGAAGAACAGCTTAGTATACATTAAGTAAGGATTTCAACAGTTTGCTCCCACATAGAAACATAAAGTGAAAAATAATAGATGATTTTTTTTAAATGATGATGAAATCAGATCAGATCTATTGTCATGTTTAATCCCAGTGAGAGTCAAGTTGGGAGTTGATAATTTCTTTTTTCTTTTTCTTTTTCTTTTCTTTTTTTTTTTTTTTTACAGAGGATCCGTTTAGTACACATTAAGTAAAGATTTCAACAGTTTGCATGCCCATAGAAACACAAAGTGAAATATATTGTTTGAGTACTCGTTATAGCATTAAATCTCATACACAGCACATTAAGGACAGAGATCCTACATGAGGAGTAAGTGCACAGTGACTCCTGTTGTTGACTTTACCAATTGACACTCCTGTCTATGGCATCAGTAATCTCCCTATGCTCCAGTCATGAGTTTCCAAGGCTATGGAAGCCCTCTGAGTTCTCCGATTCTTATCTTGTTTAGACAAGGTCATAGTCAAAGTGGAGGTTCTCTCCTCCCTTCAGAGAAAGGTACCTCCTTCTTTGAAGACCTGTTCTTTCCACTGGGATCTCACTCGCAGAGATCTTTTGCCAGAGTGTCTTGGCTTTCCATGCCTGAAATACTCTCATGGGCTTTTCAGCCAGATCCGAATGCCTTTAGGGCTGATTCTGAGGCCAGAGTGCTATTTAGGACATCTGCCATTCTATGAGTCTGCTGAGTATCCCACTTCCCATGTTGGATCACTCTCCCCTTTATTTATTCTATCGGTTAGTGTTAGCAGGTACTAGACTTGTTTATGTGCTCCCTTTGACTCTTAGTCCTTTCATTATGATCAATTGTGAACTGAAATTGATCACTTGGACTAGTGAGATGGCATTGGTACATGCCACCTTGATGGGATTGAATTGGAATCCCCTGGTATGTTTTTAACTCTACCATTTGGGGCAAGTCAGCTTGAGCATGTCCCAAATTATACATCTCTTCCCTCTCTTATTCCTACTCTTAGGTTTAACAGGGATCACATTTCAGTTAATTTTTAACACTTAAGAATAACTGTGTATTAATTACAGAATTAAACCAGTCATATTAAGTAGAACAGACAAAAAAACTACTAAGAGGGATAATGTATTAAGTTGTTCATAACAGTCAGGGCTATGCTGATCAAGTCACCGTTTCCCATAGTGTCCATTTCACTTCAGGAGGTTTCCTTTTTGGTGTTCAGTCAGTTGTCACCACTCAGGGAGAACATATGGTATTTGTCCCTTTGGAACTGGCTTATTTCACTCAGCATGATGTGTTCCAGATTCCTCCATTTTGTTGCAAATGACTGGATTTCGTTGTTTCTTACTGCAGTATAGTATTCTAAAGAGTACATGTTCCATAATTTCTTTATCCAGTCTACCGTTGATGGGCATTTAGGTTGGTTCCAGGTCTTGGCTATTGTGAATTGAGCTGCAATAAACATTAGGGTGCAGACCGCTTTTTTGTTTGCCAATTTAAATTCCTTTGGGTAAATTCCAAGGAGTGGGATGGCTGGGTCGAACGGTAGGGTTATCTTCAGGTTTCTGAGGGATCTCCAGACTGACTTCCATAGTGGCTTGACCAGTTTGCATTCCCACCAACAGTGGGTTAGTGTCCCTTTTTCCCCACATCCTTGCCAGCATCTGTTGTTGGTAGATTTCTGTATGTGAGCCATTCTAACCGGTGTGAGGTGGAACCTCATTGTGGTTTTGATTTGCATTTCCCTGATTGCTAATGACCTTGAACATTTTTTCATGTGCCTGTTGGCCATTTGGATTTCCTCTTTTGAAAAATGTCTATTGAGGTCCTTGGCCCATCTCTTAAGTGGGTTGTTGGTTTTGTTTTTGTGGAGTTTCTTGATCTCTTTGTAGATTCTGGTTATTAACCCTTTATCTGTTGCATAGTTTGCAAATATTTTTTCCCATTCTGTCGGTTGTCTCTTCACTTTCTTGACTGTTTCTTTTGCAGTACAGAAACTTCTCAATTTGATGCATTCCCAATAGTTGATTTTGGCTTTGACTGCCTGTGCCTCCCGGGTCTTTTCCAGAAACTCTTTGACTGTGCCAATATCTTGAAGGGTTTCTCCAATGTTCTCTAGTAACTTGATGGTGTCAGGTCATAGATTTAGGTCTTTAATCCATGTTGAGTGGATTTTTGTGTAAGGTGTAAGGTAGGGGTCTTGCTTCATGCTTCTGCACGTGGAAATCCAGTTTTCCCAGCACCATTTATTGAATAGACTGTCCTTGCTCCAGGAATTGGTTTTAGATCCTTGATCAAATATAAGTTGGCTGTAGATGCTTGGGTTGATTTCTGGTGTTTCAATTCTGTTCCATTGGTCTATCCATCTGTTTCTGCAGCAGTACCATGCTGTTTTGATTACAACTGCCCTGTAGTATGTCCTGAAATCTGGTATTGTGATGCCTCCAGCTTTGTTTTTGTTGTACAAGATTGCTTTAGCTATTCGAGGTCTCTTGTACCTCCATATAAATTTCAGCACCAATTTTTCCAGATCTGAGAAGAAGGTCTTCGGTATCTTGATTGGTATTGCATTGAATCTATAAATTGCTTTTGGGAGAATGGACATTTTGATGATACTGATTCTTCCAATCCATGAGCATGGAAGATTTTTCCATTTTTTGGTATCCTCTTCTATTTCTTTCTTTAAGGTTTTGTAATTTTCATCGTAGAGATCTTTAACGTCCTTGGTTAAGTTTATTCCAAGGTATTTGATGTTTTTGTAGCTATTGTGAATGGGATTGATCTTAGAAGTTCTTCCTCAGCCATGGCATTGTCTGTGTATACAAAGGCTGTTGATTTTTGTGCATTGATTTTATACCCTGCTACTTTGCCAAAATCTTCTATGAGTTCCAATAGTCTCTTAGTAGAGTTCTTTGGGTCCCCTAAATAAAGAATCATGTCATCTGCAAAGAGGGATAGTTTGAGTTCTTCCTTCCCAATTTGTATCCCTTTAATTTCTTTTTCTTGCCTAATAGCTCTGGCTAGAACCTCCAGAACTATATTGAATAGCAGTGGTGAGAGTGGACATCCCTGTCTGGTACCAGATCTCAGTGGAAATGCTTCCAGCTTTTCCCCATTCAATAAGATGTTGGCTGTGGGTTTTTCATAGATTGCTTTGATTATATTGAGGAATGTTCCTTCTATACCCAATTTGCTTAGAGTTTTCATCATGAACGGGTGTTGTATTTTATCAAATGCTTTCTCGGCATCTATTGAGATAATCATATGGTTTTTCTTCTGCAGTCTGTTAATGTGGTGTATCACATTGATTGTCTTGCGCACATTAAACCATCCCTGCATACCAGGGATAAATCCCACTTGGTCTGGGTGGATGATCTTTCTGATGTGTTGTTGCATTCTATTGGCGAGAATTTTATTGAGGATTTTTGCATCTATGTTCATCAGGGATATTGGTCTGTAATTCTCTTTCCGTGCTGCCTCTTTTTCCGGCTTAGGAATTAAGGTGATGCTGGCTTCATAGAAAGAATTTGGGAGGATTCCCTCTTCTTCGATTGTTCTGAATAGTTTGAGGAGAATTGGAGTTAGTTCTTCTTTGAATGTCTGGTAGAATTCAGCAGTGAATCCATCTGGTCCTGGGCTTTTCTTTGTTGGGAGGGCCTTTATTACTGTTTCAATTTCTGTCTCAGTTATGGGTCTGTTTAGGTTTTCTATGTCTTCCTGGTTCAATTTAGGTAGGTTGCATGTGTCCAGGAATCTATCCATTTCCGATTGGTTTCCCTGTTTGCTGGCATACAAGTCCTTGTAGTAATTTCTGATGATTCCTTTTATTTCTGTGGTGTCTGTTGTTACGTTTCCTTTTTCATCTCTGATTTTATTGATTTGGGTCTTTTCTCTTCTTTTTTTAGTTAGTTGGGCCAATGGGGTGTCAATTTTGTTTATTTTTTCAAAAAACCAGCTCCTCGTTTGGCTGACTTTTTGGAATGTTTTTCTTGATTCAATCCTGTTGATTTCTTCTCTGATTTTAATTATTTCTCTTCTCCTACTAGATTTGGGTCTGGTTTGCTGTAGGTTTTCTAGATCCTTGAGGTGAATTGAAAGCTCATCTATTTGGTGCCTTTCCAATTTCTTGATGTAGGCACCTATTGATATAAACTTTCCTCTTAACACTGCTTTTGCTGCATCCCATAAGTTTTGGTATGTTGTGCTGTTATCCTCATTTACTTCCAGAAAGTTTTTGATTTCTCTTTTAATTTCTTCTATGACCCATTGTTCATTCAGGAGCATGTTGTTCAATCTCCATGTGTTTGCGTATGCTCTAGGGATTCCTGAGTTGCTAATTTCCAACTTCATTCCTTTATGGTCTGAGAAGCTGCATGGTATGATTCTAATTCTTTTGAATTTGCTGAGACTTGCTTTATGGCCTAGTATGTGGTCAATCCTAGAGAAGGTTCCATGTACTGCTGAGAAGAATGTAAAATCTTTAGCTGTAGGATTGAAAGTTCTGTAGATATCTGTTAGTTCCATTTGGGCTATAGTGTCGTTTAAATCTACTGTCTCCTTGTTGATCTTCTGTCCTATTGATCTGTCTATTTCTGAGAGTGGAGTATTGAAGTCCCCCAGTACTATTGTATTGGGGTCTAAGTCTCCCTTTAAGTCCCTTAACAAATCTTTTAGATAAACCGGTGCCCTGTAGTTAGGTGCATATACATTGATAATCATTATATCTTCCTGTTGAATTGATCCCTTAATCATTATGTAGTGTCCCTCTTTGTCTCTCTTAATGGTTTTTGTGGTAGTGTTTATGGTGTCTGATATTAAGATGGCTACGCCCGCTCTTTTTTCATTTCTGTTGGCATGGTATATCTTTTTCCAGCCTTTCACTTTCAGTCTGTATGGATCTTTGCTGGAAAGATGTGTTTCTTGTAAGCAGCAAATAGATGGGTTTTGTTCCTTAACCCAATCAGCCAATCGGTGTCTTTTAACTGGACAGTTCAGGCCATTCACGTTCAATGTGACTAATGATAAGTGGTAACTTTGCCCTGCCATTTGCCAAAGATAAGTTCTAATATATGCTTTGAATTCCCTGTGATCTTTTGCTGTGAGCTTTCCTTCCTTGGTTTCCTTCCTTTACCTTCTTTCATATTGATGACCGTGTTTCTTTGTTTCTGTGTGTAACACATCTTTAAGCATCTTTTGCAGGGCTGGACGAGTGGCAACAAATTCTTTCAATTTCTGTTTGCTATGAAAAGTCTTTATTTCACCTTCATTCACAAATGAGAGCTTTGCAGGATATAATATTCTGGGCTGGCAGTTGTTCTCTCTTAGTACCTGGGCTATATCTCTCCATTCCCTCCTAGCTTGTAGAGTTTCTGATGAGAAGTCAGCTGTGAGTCTGATTGGAGATCCTCTGAGAGTAATCTGACGTTTCTCTCTTGCACATTTTAGGATCTTTTCTTTATGTTTCACTGTGGAGAGTTTAATTACAACGTGTCGTGGTGAGGATCTCTTTTGGTTGTGTTTATTAGGGGTTCTGTGAGCTTCCTGTACTAGGATGTCTCTGTCCTTCTCCAAACCTGGGAAATTTTCTGCTAATATCTCACTAAAAAGGCCTTCTAATCCTTTCTCCCTCTCCATGCCTTCAGGAACTCCTAGAACCCGAATGTTGGGTTTTTTAATAGTGTCCTGGAGATTCCCGACAATATGTTTTAGATTTCTAATTTCCTCTTCTTTTCTTCGGTCTGACTGTATCCTTTCCTGTTCTCTGTCTTCTAAGTCCGATATTCTCTCTTCTGCTTCACCCATTCTGTTTGTAAGGCTCTCTATTGTGTTTTTCATTTGATCTATTGAATTCTTCACTTCAGTCACTATCCCAGTTTCCTGTTGTACTAGTTGTTTCGTTTCATTTTGATTCCTCCTTAATATTTCATTTTCACGAGAGAGATTTTCTATCTTGTCCATTAAGGATTTCTGTAGTTCAAGAATTTGTTTTTGAGAACTTCTTAATGTTCTTATCAATTTTTTGAGATCTGCTTCTTGCATTTCTTCTATGTCATCATCCTCATAATCTTGAATTGGAGTGTCTTTTTCATTTGAGGGCTTCATGGTGACTTCCTTGTTTTTATTACCTTGGTTTTTGTGTTTGTTATTTGGTATATTGGAGATATTTGGTTTCTTCACTGTGGTGCTTTTTCTTGTTATACTATGACTCTAGATTAAGTGGACTATCTGTTTTTGATGGAGCCTTAGGGCTTGAGATGGGTGTGACCTGAGAGCTCTGTTTGGTGTGCCAAAGGTGACACTCCCAGGTTAGGTGTGGTAAACCTCTCTCTCTCTCTCTCTCTCTCTTTTTTGATTCAAAAGGGAAGTTATTCTGCACAGCTGAACAAAGTTGGAGGTAGTTAGCAGGGAAATGATATACCCACAGAAGCCAGAGATCAGAAGCTCTTTCCCAAGGACCACACAGGGAATCTGTTCGGCCCTCAGAGTGGGCTCAGATTCTCCTTCAGTCTCCCACTGGGTTGCCAAAGTTACGGAATTGTAGCGTCTCTGGAGAGTGCGCACGTGAATTCCGTGAGTTCTCTCCCCCACTGTCTCTTTTTTCACAGTCTCAGTTCAGTAGCACCACAAATTTACTAGGTCCTAATCTCCTGTTAATTTGCCCCATCCAGAGTCAGGTTTTTCTGCTAGGCTCAGGGGCAGTGCAGACCTGAGGTCGCTCTGCTTATGACGTATGTCCAAGATGGCGCCTGCTCTTTGTCTTGCTCGCCCTTGAGAGGTGAGCGGAGAGAGAGAAACCCGTGTCCGTACCAGTCACCTTTTTTTTTTTTTCCTCTCTCTCTCTTCCAGTTAGCCTGGTGAAGTCCCCCCCGCCCCGGGGGTCATTCCCTCTAGTCTCCTCTCTCCACTTGCCTGCCGGTGTCTCAGGCTATTGAGGTTCGGCTCACCTCGTGTTCCAGCGCTGGTGTGTTGAGTCTGCCGCTGGTGTCCCGAACTGTGGGCTCCTGCACTCTCCACGCAGGTCCGCTCCCCTTCCAGTGCTGATGTGTGGACTCGGAGCCCTGGACGTCCCAAGTCTCCCCGCTGTTGTCTGTGTGGCACACACTCCCCTTCGAGCACTGGCACGCAGAGCCTGCGGCTTGCGCAGCTCGGTCCCGCGGCTCGGCTTCCACGCGGTGTGCAACCTTGTTCTTCCAGTAGGTCTTCCGATTCACGGCCACTCAATCCAGAAGAGTTTCCTCTGCAATATTTTCCTGGTTCTTTTTTCTGAGGCTACCGTAACTCCCCTTTTATTAAACTAAATTTTCCTGGACTATCAGTGCGTGTCCTCACTATTCCGCCATCTTGGCTCCGCCTCTTTCCTTATTTTATGATAAAAGTCTAACTTGGCTATCATTGTGTTTTCAGTTCCCTGGTGTATACTTAATTCTCAAACTTTCCAAGTCTTTTTGTTTGGATATATATTTTACATATACCATACCATTATGTTTGCTCTGTGTCCTGTTCTGAAAAGCAATTTTATCTGAAAAAAGATTTACTTTTATCAAAAAACCCACAAACAACAGCCAACACAATACATTTTAAATTTAATATATTTTAGAGTTAAGATTACATTTAATGGAAGAAAATTATAATACTATTGAGAAAATTATAAAACTATTGAGACATGTTAACATCTAAACTAGTATAGTGATATGATAAAATTCAAGAAATAAACATTTCAGTAAAACTATGAAATCTTCACATATTTAACAGCATGTTCTACATAAATCCCAATAAATATTTTGTGGCACATAATAAATTATTTCTAAAATGTATATAAATTTATAAGGTGTTAAGAAGAGCTGTGATATCAGATATCAGTAAAGCAGGGTTAGAGGACATTTTTTATAACCTATCAAAGCTACCCTAAAACTGTAGTGATTAAGACATTAATTATGTCATGTTGGCTTTGAAATCTAAAAAATTAAATAAAGGGTCTTCATGAAATTTTGTAGAAAATGCATATTATGAAAAGAATTTAAAATTTATTTTGGGGAGAGAAAGATTGAGAAAGAGAGCAAGGGAGCTCCCATGCACCAGAAACAAAAAGTCATGAGGCAGGTGTTGAGGTTGATATTTGTTTCGCATGTCAGAGTGCCTTGGTTCCAGTCCTGACTCTACTCCAGATACCAGCTTTCTGCTGATGTAGGCCCTAGGAAGGCAACAGATGATGGCTCAAGTAACTCGGTCCCTGCCACCCACACTGGAGACAGGATTGAGTTCTCTGCTCCTGGTTCTGTCCTCAGCCTGTCCTTTTCATGCTAATTTGGGACATATTTGTGGATTAAAGTTATTTTCAGTTTTCAAAAAAATTTTAATTTTTCTAAGTTCATTAACATGATTTCTGTATTAATGATTTTCCTTGAATACTCATTTTAGCTTTTTATCTATTTCTCTCCAGACAACAGTTCCATGTGCCATTATGCCTGATCAAAGTTCATCCTCTGTAAATTTCTTTAATTCCATTGATTAATTTTCTTCCTCTCTGCTATGTGTTAGAGTAGTCCCAGAGACTACTATAAGCACACTGACTAATAGGTGGAAAGGTTATTTCTGTAATTTGAATTTGCTACAGACTGAATTTTAATGAATTTGTATCCTTTATGGCACTATTCAATCTTAGTGATTACTTTTAAGGGTCTAAAATATGTTAGCTTTTCTAACTCTCAAGATCTCAGTTCTGATCAATGGATATCAACTCATTTGAAATGAATATTTTTCATTACTGAAAAACTTTCAGGATTGTAACCTGTCAAATCTTTAAAAAAAAGCAGAGAATGAAATAAAACAGCTTCAAGTACATCTAATCAATAAATCCACTGTTCTTTTATAGACCCAAGCATAACTGATTTGGAATTCCTGAGAATAGATAAGGAGATAACCTTAGATCAATCTGAAAAGGCTTCAGTTTGAAATACACATCATAAAGTAATCAATGGCCAAAGATCAATTGCATCTTGTGCTTCCTTGGGCCAGGTCTTTTCTCTGTTATTTAGTAATTTTGAAGTCATATCTCTTTTAGACAACATTCAATAAGAAATTCAATTGAGATTGTGACTACAAAGCATGCCATCATTCATACAATCCATTCATTAATGATGCCCTTGGAATAGTATTAAAATACTTCTCTGTAGTTGGGATTTTGAATACTTTTTAAAAATATTATGTAAGCATGAGATGAGTGTAGGTGTCACAGGGCATTCACTGTACACATTCACTTATAAAAGCAATTTTTATTGAAATCATTTTGATTTTGTGACTGTGACCATAGTTCCTTTAAAATGGTTTATGATTTATGAACAGAATCTATTTGAAGTGAATTGCAATTCAGCCCATGTGGTAGAATTTCAGGAAAAATCAAATAGCTCTTGAGAGAAAGCACAATGGAATTTAGTAAACTGGAATAGAGAACTTCTGAATCCTTTAACTATTTTCCATTTATCTGAAATAAGTTTGCATTTTTGATCCACTCTGTTACATGTTAACATTTCAAGTGGGCTACATCCTAATTTTCTCTTCATGAATTATCTATTTCTTTTATTATGTACTGCAAATAATGTCTTCTGTTGTTTTGAAATTTAGAGAAAAAATTTATTAAGGATCTGAAAAACAATTCCTAAACATTCAACTTTTACACAAAACCATAGATACATAATGCATTGTGTCTATTTTGTTAAAATGCACATTAGACAAATATAAAAACAATGAAACAAGCACCATTCTTCAACAATTTGAACAAATATAAAATACTTAGTTCAATTTTACAACAGTTACTTATAGCACTATATTGTAAGTGCATTAAAAACATTCTAATCTGTTAAGGAACCATTCATGGAGAAAGTAATTGTAGCGCCGTGTGAAACAAAGTAACTGCAGCCGTTTGAAAGAAAGTTAACTGCACAGTAGTGCAGCTTGAAAGAAAAGTAGAAAGGTAACCACCCTAGCTGGTAAGATTTGAAAACAGATGGCCTGACTAGACAGCCTAGCCACAAACTGTCATTGCCATGACTATGGGACCCTGGGAGGTCGGAATGTGGACGGGGCTAGCCTCCAGAAACTGTATATAAAGGGACCCTCAGACACTGTAAACCAGAGGTTGCTCAGCCTCTCTCCCCAGTCAGTAGTGCCTAGTGCCCACAGGAGTAGGCTTGAGCGATCTCTCCTCCTAGTCGCCTAGAGTATCAATAAAGTGTGTTTAGTTTGACCTTCCTCAGTCTCCTCGACTCTTCCTTGGCGGTAACCCAGCCAGTTCCAGAAGGGGGAGATCCTGACATAATTCACTATGCAAACATTGTGAAAGAGATAGTCACTATTCAAGAAAGAGAATGGTGAGAGTTGGAGGTCATCAGGAGCCTTCTTATGTATACTTAGTTATTTTTTTCATTATCTTTTTCATTCATTCATCAAAATTTGAGGATCTTCTTTGAAAAATTTATTTATATTTATTTATTTATTTGAAAGGCAGTGAGAGAGAGCAATAGAGAGAGAGATCTATCTTCAACTTGCTGGTTCACTCCCCCAAACATTTACAATGGCCCAGGTGGGGCCAAAACAAAGCCCAGAGCCAGGAACTCCATCCAGGTCCCCCATGTGGGTGGCAGGACCTCAAGTACTTGGGCTGTCTTTACTTTTTTTTCCAGGTACATTAGCAGGAAGCTCGATCAGAAGCAGAGCAGCCCAAACTTGAACTGGCACTCTGGTTGAGATGCCAGCATCACAGGTAGCATCTTAACTTGCTGCACCACAATGACATACCCAGAAGATCTTTTTAATAACATGTAATATATTATCCCTTCTTTATTCTAACCATTTGGAAATATATTTCTGAGATATTTTTATTATGGAGTAGAGCAAATTCCTGTTATTCCAATTGAGGAGAACAAACAAGTTTGTAAAATATACTACAAGTCATAATTAATTTTGTAAAATTGTTAAAGATTTCTTTAGCAATTTAATTGCAATTTAAATTTACTTTATAATATGCAAGGGCATTTAAAAACCACTGACCAAAATTTCATGGACAATAACAATTCTCTTAACTTTTGAGAAATTATAGTTATTTATAACAAGTGCTTTGACAAAACTATTTTGTCAATTGTGTAAGGAAGTGATAATACTTTTCCTATTTAATGAGTTTTTTGCATGTTTTTCTATAATTTATGTACCACATATGTAACTTCAACTGATTCCAAAGTTGGGTTTGAACTTCCTTATCTAATGCTGAAAATGTCAAAAAAAAGAAAAAAAGAAATGCACACTTTACAAAACACCTATCAAATGCTTGGTGCTTCCCTTTGCCTTGTTTTCATGATTAATATTCTTAAAAACTATGCACATTGTGACTCTCATAAGTCTTCTCATTTAAATCCTTTAAGACAGCTACATACACTTTTGTAGATGAAATGAATGAGCCTCAAAGAAGGTAAGAAACTTTTCCAAGATCTTAAAATTATCAAGAAGCAGAATAGGTTTCATATCCAATGATGGTTTTCTCCTTACAAAATGATATTAGGAAAATAAATAGGTCTTTCTTAGGACAACCAGAAAATTTAACAAATAAATTTCAACAAATAAACAAATAAATAAAATAAATAAATAAAACAAATAAATAAAATTTAACAAATAAAATATCAAAAAAGAAAAATGCCAGTCTCAATTGATCTTATCTCAAACCCAAATTCAGTCAATTGAAAAGTGCTGAACTCAGCAAACAGGCCATTCTTCTTTCCTTTGCATAGAATCTTGTTCTGTGACCCTATTTTGTGAGAGGTGGAGGCATCTTCAACAGGGTGAATGTAGCAGTTCTTGCACAACTTGAGGACAAGCAGGTTCACTTCCAAAACAACAGGATCCCTGTGCAATAAATATTTTTGGACAATGAACTGAAGGAACTGCAGAGAAATCTACAGAAACACAGCTAGCCATGCCATTACCATGTGACACTGGTCACCTAATGCTTGAGCCATTCTTTTATTTATAATACTAGATTCAATTATTGATATATCTGAACTATCTTCTGAGGACAGTTTTCTTATAATTCTTAAAATATAAAAAATAAAATTATCTCTATAAATTATAAGGCAGTGTAAAAATATCAGACTTTACCTTGTATTACTCTATAGCAAAGTCAGGAATCTGAGTGTCAGAACACCTGATTTTATTTCAATTTTTATCACTAGCTAATTGTGTTACTTTGTGCAATCAAGTAATATTTTGTGCCCAGTTATCGTTTTTGATTAAATAGGCTTCACCTTTTGAGTCTAGCTGGAAAGTAGAGATTTTAAAATAACTAATTCCTTAATCTAGTACATTTTCTAAAATTTCTGTTGTTCTGTAAACTTTATTCTTGATAAATCTGCCTGCAAAGTCTCTAGTTTTCATGATTTTCCATAGAGATAATTTGGATTAAAAAAATACACAGTTCTATAGTTCTTAAATAGGCAAAAGACAAGTTAATTAGGAATGTTCAGGAATTTTCTATCTACAGGAAAGTAATTTATTGAAAAAAATTAAAAACAGCAGGTTTCAAAGTGAGCTGTTAAGCAAATCAGGCTTCTATGAGGCTACTGCTAATATGACAGGGCTTTCAGCATTCATTTTGATTTTAACAAACAGTTCTAGTGTTGAGTATATACAATCAGGATATCATTGAATGAGATTTGCACCCCCACCCCCCCGCATCCAGGCAGACACTTAAACTCCAAAAATGTTGAAACAGCTGGTGGATTAAAGATGGAGACTTGATACAATTATGGCTTCTGAGAGGTTGGTCTACTGGGAGTGTAGGTCACCAGGAATTTGTCCACAGAAGGCAGTTCTTGCAAGGGAGTGGTTGTATATAAACCGAGTGTGCTTCCTATCTCTTTCTGTTGCTGTCTTGCCTTGTGATCCTTCGGTTGCACACATTCTGCCATTGCCAACCTCCACCAGAAACCAGAATAACAGAGCCAGCCCAGCTTGGAATATGATCCTCCAAGTTGTAAACTCAAACTCTCTTCCTCCCAAGTTGCTCCAATCATATGTTAGTTAAAATAACAAAAAGTTGATAAATACCCATGGTTTCTGAGATTTTGAAAGACCTTCCCCAAGAAAGAATCATTAGATTATTGGAGGAGGGGGAGCAATGGAGAGAATCTTTGAATAATTCTCTAAGGAAGTGTTTTCAGTATGTGCATTACAAATCATATGGCTGGTGCTGGTGCTGTGGTATAGCAGGTAAAGTCACCTCTTGTGGTGCCAGCATCCCATAGGGGCTTTCGTTTGAATCCTAGCTGCTCCACTACTGATCCAGCTCTCTGCTATGCAATGGGAAGGCAGTGGATGATAGCCCAAATCCTTGGGCCTGTGTACCACATAGGAGACCTGGAAGAAGCTCCTGGCTCCTGGCTTCAGATCAGCCCAGCTCTGGGGTAGTGCCCATTTGGGGAGTGAACCAGCAACAGAAGCCCTCTCTCTCTCTCTCTCTCTCTCTCTTTCTGCCTCTCTCTCTCTCTCTCTCTCTCTCTCTGTGACTGTACCTTTTAAATAAATAAGTCTTTTAAAAAACCTAATCATTTGGCTAAATAACCATTAGTTAGCTCTTTTCTTTTCATGGATTCATTCAGTACCTGCCATTTTAGAACTGTTTTTAGCAAGTACTTTTATCTGAATTACATAATTTTTTCTTAGTCTTCCAGGGGAGAAATATTGTGTATTTACTTTAGTTTAATTTTGTTTTCCATACCTATGTGAATATCCACATTCCTAAGCCTCTTTATAAGTTTAACATTTAGATTATGAATATCCAGAAAAAAACAAATTTGTGCAACAGAGTTAAATACAGTATTTTTGCAGTTGAGGTGGGTGGTTTTGTGCATTTTCAACATTGCCAACCACCACCCCACAGTTAAGTGTATAGTCCTGTGTCTTGGATATTTCAAGAAACCATAAACTAAAAAGACAGTTACTAGATTGATTATTTGGTCTCCTAACCTCAGTGACTAGGACCAGAGCCATGTAATTATTAGATGTGTGTTATTGAACAAATCAATAAACCCTTTCTCACTTTAGTTTCACAGTTCTGTGAGCTGAAGTCCACTTGCAGCCGTAAATCCCTGTGAGTTCTGGTTCACACTTTGTTTATTTTCAGAAATGCACTGACCTCTTTGAGCTAAGGCAGGCCTATACCACCTGAGGTTTTAATGAACTAAGTTCTTCACGTCTCACAGACCTCTGATCAAGTCTGTATGCCTAGGACTAATCTCTAGATTGGGAGATGAGGTTCATTTCCTGATAGTTTTTACTTCTTGAGGGAAATTTCTTGTATTACTGAATTCATCTCCTTTAGCACAAAACAACACAAAAGTTGGGCGTCATTTAGAACCACGTAAGATTTGCAATCACAACACTGTTTCTCAGCTGTATCTGTTTAGAGAAGTAGTACATGGAGTGCAAGCATAATCAGTTACTAGGAGGAATAAGACATATTTTTAAAATCACAGTACAGTATCAGTTGCCATGATAACCTTTCATCCCAGTTGTTCATATGTAGATATGTGGGTTCAAAATTTCCATTAATGTTAAGAATTTAAGTATTTTGGGGGAGCCTACCCATGTTCAACACAAAATGCTTCTTATATCTCACAATCCACAGAATGGACAATGAAAACTGTATTTATATTATCTAGGTAAAGCAAGATTTTCACTAAATATCTCCTGAAAATATCAAGGTCAAATCCAAGACCTGATGTAATAGAAATATGAAAAGATAGCTGAGGTGACCTGCATATAGAAATATTGGAATAGTGCTACAAATTAACTTGATATATGGAAAAATGTATGTATTTTCTTTGGTAAATTTTTCCCAATTATTTCTTCTTTCTTTTATGTTTTTAATGAATTCATTTATTTGAAAGGCAGAATGAGAGAGAGGGGGAGAGGAGAGACATCTTGATATCTTTCACCTGCTGTCCTACTCTGCAAATGGTTGTAATCTCCAGAGCTCGACCAGATCAAAGTCAGGAGCATGGAAACTCCCTCTGGGACTCCCAGGTAGCTGGCAGGGGCCCAACCACTGAGGTCATTTTCTGCTGGTTTCCCAGGCACATTAGCAATGAACTGGATCTGAAAATGGAATAGCCAGGAACTGACCCAGCAGTCATCTGGGATAATAGCATTCAGGTTGTGGTAGTGCTACAACACTAGCCCCAGTTCTTGCCTCTTTTTCAAATCATTTAATCCTCTTGTTTTCTTCACCTTTTCCTTCCCAAATGAATCTTAATATTTTCTGAAAGATGCTTTAATATTCATTGTCATTCTGGATAGGGAGAGAAATACTGAGCTTCAATTCTGTTTTCAACTAAAATAATTATTTTTCCAAATCTAACGATGATATTCATTCAAACCCTAACATTGACCAGCAGGATACAGACCTCATTGGATTCTTTTTTTATTGCAGAGATTTAACTCTCAGCCTTTTACCATCTTTCTGAAAAATCAATGACTCATCAATCAGTACATTGTGTTCTTGTATTAAAGAGTCTTTTTAATTAAAAGTGGTTCAATATAGGGAGATAATAAATGCCCCACCCATTTGAATGGAATCCAACAGTTCTCAATACTTTAAAGCCTATTTCATGTGCAATAGTTATATTAATGAAAAAAAACTCAGGATTTCTTTTGTAATGAAATCACTATGCAACAATTAAAAGAGAATATTTAACTTCCTGAATAATAAGAAGTATTTCCTTTATGGCCAATATGTAACATTCTAGCACCTGGCTCCTGGCTTTGGATCGGCACAGCGTGCTGGCCGTAGCGGCCACTTAGGGGGTGAACCAACAGAAGGAAGACCTTTCTCTCTGTCTGTCTCTCTCACTGTCCACTCTGCCTGTCAAAAAATATTACCTTAGGTAAAATAGCAAATAAAAAAATCCTTATGTTTGAGTATGTTCAGATATTCATTCTTTAGTCCATTTTTCTACAAATATTAATTAATTAGCAAAAAAAAGCGTTAAGCTTTTCAGCACTGGCTCTTCCTCTTGCAGAACTTAACATCTAAGATGGAAGGCAGAAGATGAAATAATACACATTCTTTTAATACAACACAGTATGGGCTTTGTTAGGGAATAACAGTGAGTGTTAAGAAAGCAAATATGGATCAATCTGTAGCCATTACATGAATAGAAATCAGCATAAATGCAAAAGGAAAACTGCTAGGTAAAACATTTGTGGTCTAAACCAGAAGTCTGCAAACTTTTTCTGTAAGCATTTCAGGTTTTGTAGGACTTATCATTTTCTTGCAACTACTCATCTTTGTCATTGAGTACAAAATTGGCTAAGGCATATACAATACATAAACAAATGGGTATAACTATCTGCTCATAAAACTATAGACAAAATTTAGGAGGAAGTTGGAGATACAAGATGGCTCAATAGGGTGAAGTCACACTGACTTCAGCCACCCTATGATACAAAAACAAACAACAGCAACAACAAAACCAAGGGTAGAGTTTCTAGGGGTCTGACAGAAATTTTCAGTGAAGTGACAAAAAGAATGAAGACTCCATGGAACAGTGAAGAAAGAGGACAGAGATGCTGCTGCAGCTGGTGGTGCAGTACAGCCAGCT
This sequence comes from Oryctolagus cuniculus, assembly GCF_051225735.1. Classification (NCBI taxonomy): domain Eukaryota; kingdom Metazoa; phylum Chordata; class Mammalia; order Lagomorpha; family Leporidae; genus Oryctolagus; species Oryctolagus cuniculus. Next base: position 120,911,380 of record NC_142871.1, read on the forward strand.
GCTGCCGGGGAGTCACCATCTTCCCAAGTCAAGGTAAGAAGAAGCAGCTGTCACAGCCCTGCCACTTGGAGCTTTAGCTGATGGAAAATTCCACAGTCACTCTAACTCCAGCCTGGAGAGCTGACTGGGGTTCAAGCCACACTTGGCTCTGAGAAAGGAAACTACGCGGACTCCCTTCTCACCCCTACCACCATCCCCACAGAGTGCCAGACTTGGCTATGAAAACTCACACAGCTGATCCCTGCATCACCGCTACAAAAAGTGATCAGAATCAGTCAGGGCAATTGCTGAGGCGGAGGACAGATTCCCTTCACCCTACAATGATGGGAGTTTGGGGGCATAAGTCCTGGACCTATGCTCAGATGCTCTAAATGATCCAGGAGTGTTCCCCTTACTTTTTGTTGGCCAACATCAGTAGCAGCCCATAAAATTTTTTCTTCCATCGTGGGAGATCTTAGTGATGACCCCACTGTACTTAGGTCTAATTTCTTCAATCTCACCTGAATCTACTTGGTGGACCGAGGGAAGAACCTATAGTTACTCCTTTCTGGACGCATACCAGCCAGAGTAAAATCTCCTGTGTACTTTGAAGTCACTTGGCAGGACTGGGGTAGGATTCAGTTCACATCCCCTAGTCCTGGCACTAGGAATGTTGATGTTATAACCTGCAGCACCAGTTGCACTCCTTTAGCAAGATACAAGGAGGGGACATCCACCTCACACAGTCCTAACATCACAGCAGTTGGTACCACAAGCCCTAGCATCACTCAGGCTTGCCAGTGGGAAAAGGAGATGGCCCCTTTTGTCTCCTTCAGCAACAAAACAAAGCCCTGGCTCTCACAATCCCCAGCATGACTGACACCAAACTTTCTGTGGACTGAAGATACACACCCTAGGCAACCCAAAGTCATCTCAAAGTCATACTCCGACCCCTGTGAACTGCAGCAGACCAGACCAGTGTCAGTTATAGACCAGCTGACATGGATTAAAGCAAAACAAATCATTCAGAGGCCCCACCTGGAACCAAAGCAACAAGCTGAGTGGTACTCTGCATTCCATCTAAATCATAAATCTTTTCCAAGGAAACCTACTCCATAAAGACACAAGATGCACAATTGTCAATGTAGGGACAAAAGAAACTTGAAGAAGAAGACACTTCCAACAGAACACAAAAGTTCTCTAGAATTAGATCCTTATCTGAGTGAAATGCCAGAAATAGAAATTGAAATAATAATTGGAAAGAAACTCAATGCAATACAAGAGAGTACAGAAGGACAGATTAAAGAAATGAGGAAATCAATGAATGACAAGAATGAGAATATCACTAAAGAAATCATTAAGAACGTAATTTTTAGATGTCATTATTTTTTAATTTTTAAAATAATTTAAAGATATGAAATACATTCTTAGCTTGCAGACTGTATGAAAACTGGTGGCAGATGAGACAGTCTATGAGTTGTATTTTGTCAACACTGAATTAAGGAACAACAAACAATAAAGGACAGATTAAATTTTTGTCATACAAATAGAGAAGAACAAGTAGCTGATGGCATTTGTTTTCTGAACTGTAATGAATTTTATTTCATTAAGACAAACATTCTGGAAAGGAAACAATTCAGTTTTACAAGGCTCTTTATTTGTACAGTACTTTCTTAAAAATTATTTAAGTTATACAAGTTTCATGTATTTCCTATGTACAAATTTGAGAGCATAATGATACTTCCAATCTACCCTCCCTCTCACCCATACTTCAATCCTTTTCCCCCCTCCATCTCCCACTCACACTCTTAGTTTTCACAAAGATCTACTTTCAGTTTACTTAATTATCATAAAGTTAACCCTACACTAAGAGTTCAACAAGTAGTATGAACAACACCACCAACAACAACAATAACAAAAAAACACTGTTCTTCAATGGAAAATCAAGGGCTGTTACACAATCATTGAATCTCAAAATGTCCATTTCACTCCAATGCATTACATTCTAGATATGCTATCAGTTACCTCAGATCAGGGAAAACATGATATCTGCCTTTTGGGGGCGGGCTTATTTCACTAAGTATAATGGTTTCCTGTTACATCCATCTTATTGCAAAAGATAGGATTTCCCTTTTTTTTTCAGCTAAGTATAATTCCAAAGTGTATATATAGCATAATTTCTTCATCTAGTCAACAGTTGATGGAATCTGGGTTGATTCCATATCTTAGCTATTGTGAATTGTGCTGCAGTAGATAACTCTTTCATGTGCTGATTTGTTTTGGTTTGGATAAATTCCCAAGAGTGGGATGACTGGATCATATAGTAGGTCTATATTCAGATTTCTGAGGTATTTCCATATTGTCTTCCACAGTGGCTGTACCAGTTTACATTCTCACTAGAATTTGTTATTTGTTGATTTCTGTATGAAAGCCATTCTAACTGGGGTGAGGTGAAACCTCATTTTGGTTTTTATTTGCATTGCCCTGATGGCTAGTGATCCTGAGCTCTTTTTTCCAGTGTCTTCTGGCCATTTGAATTTCCTCTTTTGAAATATGACTATTCAAATCACAAAGCTTCTTTTATAAATGAATGAGGGAGAATTTCCTAAAGCCTTAAGTATGATATTATAGTTTTCAAATAGTAAATTCACTCAATGGGTAATGCTAAATTAAATTTAAATAAAAATAATATAGCATTTAAATAAAATGCTATATTAAATTTGTTGAGAATTTTATTTTATTCTGGATATATTCCTAGGTTTGAGGTATACAGAAGAAAAGTCATGAATTCTATCTTCAAATAAATATTGATCCATGGACATTATAGACATATGGGTAACATGTTGATAGTGTTAAAATCAAACTTTATATATGTTACTAAATGTTTACTGACAACATTTGTGTGCCAGATTCTATTTTACATGCAAATGAAGCAGTTCTGTAGACACACAAGGTGCTGAATGCTATAGATTTTATGTTCTATAGGTTTAAACACAATAAGTAAAGAAAGAAAATAATTTCTGCTATTTATACATATCAAATAAGCAATATAATACAGAATATCTCCTTAATAATCAGACATTGAGATTGAATGATGAGCAGAGGCTACCATGTATCAATCTGGGGAGGAATATCATGGGCAAAGAAAACAACAGGAAGGCAGGAATGTGGCTGCAACAAATTTGTCGCATAAGAGGAACATGAGGCTATGTCATCTAGGAAATATCAGCTTATAGTAAGATGTTTGATTTTGTATGATTTACAATGGTATATTTGAGAGGGTTATATGCTAGCACTCAGCATGATGCAATCCACACTGAATGCTGTGTAAAAAATGACTTGAAGGAAAACTAGAGTGTAATCAACAAAACAAGTTAAGGTATATAATGGCAGGAATTGGTTGACGGAGACATTGGCTGGGACTAGCATAATAGCAGTGGAGGCAGAGAAAAAAGACACAACTCAGGATTTAATGTTTATAGTTAAGAAGTAATAAATTAAAGACTTACTTTTAAGAATAATTAAAGTTCTTAATTTAAAATAATCATACTTTTATACTACTGAGTAATCTCTTTTCCTCCTTTTAGTCACTTTTATAAAGACTGTTTCAGAAACTTTCACCTTAGGAATAACTGTACATAACTTTCCTTCTTTACTACCTCTCACACTTAATATACAGGTATTATTATTTATTTAGTTAACACATCTTTAATGTCTCATTTTCATAGTTTATTTTCTTTGATTGCTCTACTAGATTTATTTTATTTTGAAAGAATGCTAATGGAGACCCATTTATAAACCTCTTTCTGTGAAGATTTTATCATTTGCAATTGTATGTCAATCAGGTATTTTTTAAATCACTGTGGTAGTAGCTCTTAATCTCTGGCATGCAGCAGAATTATCAAGAGAGCTTGTTGAAACATATGTTGTTGAGTCCCATTTTGATTCACCTAATGGAGCCTAAGGATTTGCATTTTTCACAAAGTCCTAGTTGACAGTGGTCCATGGATCGCATTTTAAGTTGCATTGTTTTATGTAGTCTTGTTCAAAAGACTTCTTGACATTCTCATATGCTTAGCTACTTGTTCTCCTAATTTTTTCAAAGGTTTAAATGTTTTATTCAAGTTTTATTACAAGTGATATTAATTATAACATTTGGAGGTGAGAATTTAATTCCACACAAAAGGAGGACTCCAAAATATACCCATTAAACTGCTACAAACCAAATTAAATGGAGAAAATACAATAGATGTCCCAATTAGATTATAAGTGTTGTCACCATATGATTAGAATCACACAGCCTCTTCCCAACATGTAGCTGGAGCTCCTGGAAGCTCCTTCACACTCCAGTGTAAGAGTAGCTGCAACACCAGAAGGAACTAAGTCCTGAATTATTATTAGCTTTTAACATTAATCCTTCTCACCCCAAAATGTCAAAAAAGAAATAGCTGCCACACCCTGCAAACTACACTGTGTGTGAAATAGATGATGATGCACTGAGGTGAAAACACATCATGATCTGTCTGAAAAAGTTCAATTTAGGTGAGATTGCACATCACATGAGCAATAAGTCTCTCATTGTTTAGGACTGGGAAACCAGGCTCAGTTTATAGGTAGTCACAATTTCATTTATTCAGTATGGATCTATAAAATGTCCACACTTTATCAGCTTTCAGTTGCATGCATTCCAGATGATGAAGAAAACCTGGTATCTCTAGAGGAGTCACTAAGTTTCCCCTAAGAGTACCTTTTCTTATAATCAGATTTCTTTTGTACTTCTGAAATGGTACTGTCTTAAAACTGAATCGTCTGTAACCTGGAGATTTAACATGATACTTAGCAATAATTGCAACCCAGATATACCATGTTAAAACTGCACCAAATTTTGAAGGTAGCTATGCTGCAAAATAGTTAAAATGATTGTACAACATTTATTTATGATTGAAATTCTAGTCCTAGACCAAGCTTGTAGCCATGAGAGTTGATATTCTTGGCAGCTAGCAGAGCTGACAGCATCAATTTGACACCTGACTTTAGGGTGTGAGTTTTTCCCAAATCAGGCTGGAGTAGTTTATTTTAGCCAAGAAGCAGGCATCAGGGTCAACATGTTTCTTGGTTGCTGTTCTGTAGCAAGTATTACTGTTTCCTGCTTTACAGATAGTGTTTTCCAAATTCTTATTTACCTATGGGCAAATGAAGCCATCAAACTCTGTCCTATGGTTCACCATAATGTGAAATTGGAGTTAATCAATCTTGGAATCAACTGAAAAATTAATCTGGGTTGCTTGGGACTCTGTGGTCTCAAAATTAATCTGGTAGCCAGTTAGTCAGTACTCATCTGAACCTCAGAGCATCCCAAACTGAAGGTCCAGTGTTGGTGAAATGTTGTAATGCAACACAGACAAAAACATTTCAAGTTAAAATTTCCTGTATTGTGATAAATACACACTTGGATGAAGTTCATGAAAACAATGTTAGAAAATTTTAACCATAGGAAAAACATTGATATGTAACTATGTGACAGATTTAAAAGAATAATAATTTAAAAATGTAACAAAAAGATAATATCATGTGTATTTCAAAATGATTTTGTTTGGCAGTTTCTTACAAAGTTAAATGCATATCTACAATGTCACCTAAACATTTCATTATTATATATTTATCCAAGAGAATGAGAACATATGACTACAAAAATACTTATTCTTAAGTGGTTGTATAAGAAACTACATGCTTAAATGAACCAAATGTCTACAACTGAGTGAATGAATGAATGAATACATAGAAATTGTGGTATAGACGTGAGGTATAATATTACTTGATAATAAAAAGGAAGAAAATGCTGGTATATGACATAATGTGGTCAATCTCAAGAATATTATGCTGAATAAAATCAGTCCAACACAGAAAAGTCTATGCTATATGGTTCTACTTATGTGAAATTCTAGAACAGATAAAACAACCTGTAGACCCAAGGAAGAAATGTAATTGCATGTGAGAGAGGAATGAAATAAGGAAATGAATGCATGTGATCAGAGGAATTTTTTTGGTGGTGGCAAATATGTTCTGTATGATGGCAGTAGTTATATGGATATGTGCATTTGTTAAAATTCAACAATCTGTACACTTACAGCAGATGCATGAATAAAACTATACTTCATAAAATTGAACAACAAAAGAGACAATGATTCAAAAACCAAAGATTAGGAGAGTCTGTACAGTATTAGGTGTTAGAGAGATAAAGACACTTGGAGCAATAAATGGAGAATGAGGGAAATATAGCTGTCAAAGATCACTCTGAGATTCAAGGCTTAAATTACTGGAGAGATGGTGGTGTTATTCACTCAGAGACAGGGCACTGAAAGGGGATTGTATTTGAAGGGACAATCATAAATATTCTCTTGGATCAACTATGCCTGAAATTTCTTGGATCCATCTAAGTAGGTAAATTAAATAGGCTGATTGTATATATTCAAAATAAATTTCTTTGATTTTTGATATACATCATTATTCTAGGCATCTCTTGATTTTCATATTCATTCATTTTTAGAAATTTTTAAGATATGAAAAAATTTGCATTAGAATTTTAAGATTTTATTTTATTTATTTGAAAGACAGAGTTACAGAGAGGCAGAGAGAGAGAGAGAGAGAGAAAGGTCTTCCATCTCTGGTTCACTCCCCAGATGGCTGTGACAACTGGAGCTGCCCCAATCCAAAGCCAGGAGCCAAGAGTTTCTTCCAGGTTTCCCATGTGGGTGCAGGGGCCCAAGGACTTAGGCCATGTTCCTCTGCCTTCCAGGCCATAGCAGAGAGCTGGATCAGAAGAGGAGCAGCCGGGACTGGAACTGGTACCGATATGGGATGCTGGTGCCACAGGCCAGGGCTTTAACCTGCTGCACCACAGCACTGGCCCCCAGTTAGAATTAATTATTAACATAGGAAATATATAAAGGACTGGTACTAAAAAGTAATATTTAGACATGTAATTTTGTGGTTGACAAATGAGTGGAAAAAGAATACAGCCTGGAACAGAGATTTAAGGAAACAACATCCCTTCATTTAATGCATAAGGAGATTAGGAAACCCAGAGAATCCTGGAGAGATGATCAAGTCATGTACAAGCAATCACCATGAGACTATCTTCTCCACTCATAACTTCCCATGAGGCATTGTGCTGAGATACTGACTCTAGAATCTACATAGTAAGAGGGAGGAACTTCTTACCTTCAGAACCAAGGAATTCAATAGAGAAAATTGGAAAGAAACAACTGTTGGGAGAAAGGATTATTGTATTCACCATATTATTCTATTAGAGCTTCATCAATGAACAAATGTAATGATGCTCTCTTATTCATTCAATTTGATGTTTGATGGTCAGTTTCCTACCATGATGTTTCTTTCAGTCATTTTTATTGTCCCTATTGTAGATTATCTGTGTTTAAAGAGCCTTCACTGTTCATCTTGCTAGGTATGCTCTGTATCCAATAATTGTGGTTTCTGTGGAGGGCTTTCTTTCAACTTTTCATGAGGATTTTTCAAAAAGTTCATGGAAAATTTAATTAAAAACATTTATTTGTTCATTTGGTGCAAACATTGAAGTCTGTGCATAATTTTTTCCATCATACACATTTCCCATGAATTTTTTAAAGATCCTTGTATTTTTGTTCATGGTTGCAAGAACTTAGCTTTAAAAGTACTTTCTCATGGTCACCTTGGTTGAGAGAGGTTGGGGAAAGCAAGACATCAAGTTTGATTCTCAGTTATTTCAAAGTTTTTGACAGTGAAGAGGAGGGTGGTATTCTTATTTCATTGCAGATAGAAGTAGTTTGTAAATTCACAGGGGATAGAAAAACCTATGCAAGCAAAACAGAAAATGAACAGGAGCTGAAAGCCAGCCTGGTGAGAAGTATTGAGATACTTGGAAAAACCTGAGCTCAAGCTGCAGGAATATTGCTCAGTAGGAAGATTTAGTTAGGAATCCAGGCTTGTCAGGTGCTCTGCTCCATGACAGGTATTCACTGAGCCTCCCTAGAGGAAGACTAGGTTCTAGGTGAAGCTATTGTTCAGAGAGGAACCAGCATCTAAATAGAGATAAGACACACTCGCATTAATTTATACAGAAAGGACACTATCTTTGAGAAAGAATGTCCCAATAATTAATAATAGCAGTGAGGTAACATTTCTAAGTAAAAAAGACTGTGGATTCTTAAATATATGTTTACATTCTTCTTATAAAGGCCACCTGCAGCTCCCTATCTTTTATTTATTTATTTATTTGAGAACAAGTTACAGGCAGAGAGAGGGAGAAACAGAGAAAGGTTTTCCATTTGCTGGTCCACTCTCCAAATGGCCTCAACAGCTGGTGCTGGGCATATCTAAAGCCAGGAGCCAGAAGCTTCTTCTGGGTCTCTTCCATGCAGGCACAGGGGCCCAAGTACTGGGGCCATCTTCCACTGGTTTCCCAGGCCATCACAGAGAGCTGGATCAGAAGTGTTTCAGCTGGGACTTGAACTGGCGCCCATATGGGATGCTAGAACCTTACCCAGCAGCATCAGGTTGTGTCTACTACTCTCTAATAGAAGGAATTAAGGCTTCTCAGAGAAAGAACTGAATCTAGAGAAATTAGAGCAGGAAGATCATAAGATAACTCTACAACATATTGTAGCACCAGAATAAATTTAATATTTGTGAGTTGAAACTTACATAAAAAAGTAATTGAACAAATAAATGAAGATGGTAAAAATTTCTTTGCATTTCTGTTAGTAAATGTAAGACAAAAGAAGAAATCATCATTACACCAATGTCAATGTACTTTTTTCAGATTAGATCTACCAGTGGAAATTAATTCAGTTTTAAATGTTTGTGAATATCTCCACCAAGGTATTTTTTACTTACAAAGGGAAAACAATAAGGTACATTGAGGAGTCATCCTAATTGTCTGAACATGGTTAACATTGGCAGTAATAAAACCATGGCATTATGTTCCTCTGACACAATTTACAGAGAAGAACACATAACTTCTATGTTTTGATTTTTCTTGCAAAACGTATACCACCACATATCTATCCATGAGAAAACACAAAAAAACTCAAATAGAAGAACAATCTACAAAGTCACTGATGAACAATCTTCAAAGGTGGAAAGGTTATGGAATTAAGAGAAAGACTGGAGAACCATCACACTTGAAGAAGACATGACAACTAAATGCAATGTATGGCCTGATTCGGTCTGAAACAGGGAAAGAAATTGTGTGAAATTCAGATAAACCTGTAGTATAGTTAATAATATTTTTATCATGCTAATTTTCTCATTCTGATAATTGAGATATGTTACATAAATTGGTAGCCTTAAGATGTGCTAAGGATATGGGAAAATTTTATGTTATCATTTTTTCAAATATTTCCTATGCCTAAAGGTATTTAAAATGACAAAAATAGAATGCATATGAATAGACAAGATGATAGAATATTTGAATTATTTACTTAAGGAATTCTTTTTTTTTTTAACTTTTATTTAATGAATATAAATTTCCAAAGTACAGCTTATGGATTACAATGGCTTCCCCCCCACAACGTCCCTCCCACCCGCAACCCTCCCCTTTCCCACTCCCTCTCCCCTTCCATTCACATCAAGATTCATTTTCAATTCTCTTTATCTACAGAAGATCATTTTAGCATACATTAAGTAAAGATTTCAACAGTTTGCTCTCACACAGAAACATAAAGTGAAAAATAATAGATGATTTTTTAAATGATGATGAAATCAGATCAGACCTATTGCAGACCTATTGTAATGTTTAATACCAGTGAGAGTCAAGTTGGGAATTGTTAATTTCTTCTTCTTTTTTTTTTTTTTTTTACAGAAGATCAGTTTAGTATACATTAAGTAAAGATTTCAACAGTTTGCACCCCCATAGAAACACAAAGTGAAATATACTGTTTGAGTACTCGTTATAGCATTAAGTTTCAATGTACAACACGCTAAGGACAGAGATCCTACATGAGGAGTAAGTGCACAGTGACTCCTGTTGTTGACTTTACAAATTGACACTCTTGTTTATGGCATCAGTAATCTCCCCATGCTCCAGTCATGAGTTTCCAAGGCTATGGAAGCCACTTGAGTTCTCTGACTCTTAGCTTGTTTAGACAAGGTCATAGTCAAAGTGGAAGTTCTCTCCTCCCTTCAGAGAAAGGTACCTCCTTCTTTGAAGACCTGTTCTTTCCACTGGGATCTCACTCACAGAGATCTTTCATTTAGGTTTTTTGTTTGTTTGTTTGTTTGTTTGTTTTTTGCCAGAGTGTCTTGGCTTTCCATGCCTGAAATACTCTCATGGGCTTTTCAGCCAGAACCGAATGCCTTTAGGGCTGATTCTGAGGCCAGAGTGCTATTTAGGACATCTTCCATTCTATGAGTCTGCTGAGTATCTCACTTCCCATGTTGGACCACTCTCCCCTTTATTTATTCTATCGGTTAATGTTAGCAGGTACTAGACTTGTTTATGTGCTCCCTTTGACTCTTAGTCCTTTCATTATGATCAATTGTGAACTGAAATTGATCACTTGGACTAGTGAGATGGCATTGGTACATGCCACCTTGATGGGATTGAATTGGAGTCCCCTGGTATGTTTCTAACTCTACCATTTGGGGCAAGTCAGCCTGAGCATGTCCCAAATTATACATCTCTTCCCTCTCTTATTCCCACTCTTATGTTTAACAGGGATCACATTTCAGTTAAATTTAAACACTTAAGAATAACTGTGTGATAATTACAGAATTAAACCAGTCATATTAAGTAGAACAGACAAAAAAGAAATACTAAGAGGGATAATGTATTAAGTTGTTCATTAACAGTCAGGGCTATGCTGATCAAGTCACCGTTTCCCATAGTGTCCATTTCACTTCAACAGGTTTCCTTTTTGGTGTTCAGTCAGTTGTCACCACTCAGGGAGAACATATGGTATTTGCCCCTTTGGGACAGGCTTATTTCACTCAGCATGATGTGTTCCAGATTCCTCCATTTTGTTGCAAATGACTGGATTTCCTTGTTTCTTACTACAGTATAGTATTCTAAAGAGTACATATCCCATAATTTCTTTATCCAGTCTACCGTTGATGGGCATTTAGGTTGGTTCCAGGTCTTGGCTATTGTGAATTGTGCTGCAATAAACATTAGGGTGCAGACCGCTTTTTTGTTTGCCAATTTAAACTCCTTTGGGTAAATTCCAAGGAGTGGGATGGCTGGGTTGTATGGTAGGGTTATCTTCAGGTTTCTGAGGAATCTCCAGACTGACTTCCATAGTGGCTTGACCAGTTTGCATTCCCACCAACAGTGGGTTAGTGTCCCTTTTTCCCCACATCCTCGCCAGCATCTGTTGTTGGTAGATTTCTGTATGTGAGCCATTCTAACCGGTGTGAGGTGGAACCTCATTGTGGTTTTGATTTGCATTTCCCTGATTGCTAATGACCTTGAACATTTTTTCATGTGCCTGTTGGCCATTTGGATTTCCTCTTTTGAAAAATGTCTATTGAGGTCCTTGGCCCATCTCTTAAGTGGGTTGTTGGTTTTGTTTTTGTGGAGTTTCTTGATCTCTTTGTAGATTCTGGTTATTAACCCTTTATCTGTTGCATAGTTTGCAAATATTTTTTCCCATTCTGTCGGTTGTCTCTTCACTCTCCTGACTGTTTCTTTTGCAGTACAGAAACTTCTCAATTTGATGCAATCCCAATAGTTGATTTTGGCTTTGACTGCCTGTGCCTCCCGGGTCTTTTCCAGAAACTCTTTGCCTGTGCCAATATCTTGAAGGGTTTCTCCAATGTTCTCTAATAACTTGATGGTGTCAGGTCGTAGATTTAGGTCTTTAATCCATGTTGAGTGGATTTTTGTGTAAGGCGTAAGGTAGGGGTCTTGCTTCATGCTTCTGCACGTGGAAATCCAGTTTTCCCAGCACCATTTATTGAATAGACTGTCCTTGCTCCAGGAATTGGTTTTAGATCCTTGATCAAATATAAGTTGGCTGTAGATGTTTGGGTTGATTTCTGGTGTTTCAATTCTGTTCCATTGGTCTATCCATCTGTTTCTGCAGCAGTACCATGCTGTTTTAATTACAACTGCCCTGTAGTATGTCCTGAAATCTGGTATTGTGATGCCTCCGGCTTTTTGTTGTACAAGATTGCTTTAGCTATTCGAGGTCTCTTGTGCCTCCATATGAATTTCAGCATCATTTTTTCTAGATCTGAGAAGAATGTCTTTGGTATCTTGATTGGGATTGCATTGAATCTATAAATTGCTTTTGGGAGAATGGACATTTTGATGATACTGATTCTTCCAATCCATGAGCATGGAAGATTTTTCCATTTTTTGGTATCCTCTTCTATTTCTTTCTTTGAGGTTTTATAATTTTCATCGTAGAGATCTTTAATGTCCTTGGTTAAGTTTATTCCAAGGTATTTGAATTATTTACTTAAGGAATTCTTTTTTTTTTTTTTTTGACAGGCAGAGTGGACAGTGAGAGAGAGAGAGACAGAGAGAAAGGTCTTCCTTTGCCATTGGTTCACCCTCCAATGGCCGCCACGGCCAACGCACCGCGCTGATCTGATGGCAGGAGCCAGGTACTTCTCCTGGTCTCCCATGGGGTGCAGGGCCCAAGCACTTGGGCCATCCTCCACTGCACTCCCGGGCCATAGCAGAGAGCTGGCCTGGAAGAGGGGCAACCGGGACAGAATCCGGTGCCCCGACCATGACTAGAACCTGGTGTGCCGGCGCCGCTAGGTGGAGGATTAGCCTATTGAGCCACGGCACCAGCAGGAATTCATTTTAGATTGGAGAAAAGTTTTAAAGCTTTTATTAGGGAAGGGAGAAAGCGATTAGGTTGTATCTAGGCTCTTTGAACACAGAAAATAATAGATAATCTGTGTCATAATGAAAGCTCAATAAACATTAAATGTGTGATTGCATGCATGCATGAATGAATTAAAATAACATTTGAAATGACTTCTAACAAGACAAATAATCCAGGGATACTACAGTATAGTTTGCAGTTTCTGAACAAAATCAAGGAACAAGTTGTGGCATCATAGTAATGATTCAAATAGTTATTAGTAACAATCACTCATGATATTTTGATTTTTCCTAATGTGGTATCAATTTAATTTTCTCTTTTTATCTCTGATTTTCTTTTTTTAAAGATTTGCTTATTTATTTGAGAGAGTTGCAGAGAGAGAGGGAGAGAAAAATAGAGAGATATCTTCCATTCACTGGATCACTCCCTGAATGAAGCTCCTCCTGCTCCCTTTCTTATTTTCTCTTTTACAATGAAATACCAGAGTTTATTTTATGATCACATGCTTGACCCTCTACCACATAATAATTCAACAAGCAGTAAATAGCAAAAACTGTTGTTATATCTCAGGAGTATAGATAAGGGCTATAAACAATAAATCAAATCTCCAAATAATTTCATTCATTTTTGCTAGTTTTTCTTTTAAAAGTCATCTTTCTGTATACTTTCTAGCAAAGATCTTAATTATGTGAGTTAACTAATATTGGAGGCCGGCGCCACGGCTCAATAGGCTAATCCTCCGCCAAAGGCGCTGGCACACCGGGTTCTAGACCCAGTTGGGGCACCGGATTCTGACCCGGTTGCTCCTCTTCCAGGCCAGCTCTCTGCTGTGGCCCGGGAGTGCAGTGAGGATGGCCCAAGTGCTTTGGCCCCACACCCACATGGGAGATCTGGAGAAGCACCTGGCTCCTGGCTTTGGATCAGCGTGGTGCGCCAGCCACAGTGGCCAGTTGGGGGTGAACCAATGCAAAGGAAGACCTTTCTCTCTGTCTGTCTCTCTCTCACTGTCCACTCTGCCTGTAAAAAAAATCCCAGGGACAGGGTCCACTCTTGTGATACTGTGGGTTAAACTGCAGCTTGTGGTGTCTACATCCTGTATCAGAGTACAGATTCTCTTTCTCTCCATTTCAAAAACAACTAGGGCAGGCATTTGGCCTAATCATTAAGATACCATTGGATGACGGGATGGCTGCATCCCATATTATTGTACCTAGGCTCAAGTCCCACTCTGCTTCTAATTCTAATTTCCTGCCTGTGCAGACCCCAGGAGGCCATAGTGATGATTCAAGCATTTGTGTCCTTGTCTCCTATGTGAGAGACCTGGACTGAGTTCTTGGTTCCTGAGTTTGGCTCCTTTGCTCCTTGGGGCATTTGGGGAGTGAATCAGCAGATGAGAATTCTCTTTGTCTGTTACATTTCCTCTATCCCTCTCAAATGGCTAAGACACCCAGAGATAGGCCTTGTTGAAGCCAGGATCCAGGCACTCTATCAGGGTCTCCTACATACATGAAAGGGATCCAAACACTTGATTCATCTTCTGCTGCTTTTCCCAGGCCATAATAGGGAGATGGATAAGAAGTGGAGCAGCTAAGACATGAACCAGCACTCATGTGGGATGCCAATGTCACAACTGGCAGCTTTACCCACTGCACCACAATGCTGGCCCTAATCATTTTATTCTTTTAAAGTAAGTTAATATGGAATATTTGTGCATTTTTATGGGGTGCAATGTAATGTTTTGATACATTTAGTGCAAACTAATCAAACCTGATAACTAAACTTTCCATTTCCTTTACTTTATGTTTGGAGACTACCAGCTCCTATCTCCCAGTTCTTTATATTGCGTAACTCATTATTGTGAACTATAGTCACTCTACTGAGCTATGGAACACTGGAAATTGTTACTTCTCTCTGACTATATTTTGGTACCTATAATCTAACCTCCCTGTATATTCACTCCTGTCCTACTTTTGAAATTCTAGAATCGCATCAAAGTTCAGATGATTTCTTTAACATGTAGTTTCCAGGAACTTTTGAAGATGCTTTGTATTTTTAAGTGAAAAAAAGAACATAGATCCTTGACAGAGGCCCCAATTTATCAGCTGTTTACTCCTGTGTTAGAAAAATAAACTTTTTGTTTTTCTAAGCTCCCGAAATTTCTTTTGGTTACCTCATCACTTCCTCCTGGGTCTAAAGAAATTAAAATCTGTATTTGGATCTTAGATCAATAAGTTACTGTATTAGTACAACTCTCTTTGTGCTTTCCCTGTATATGTATTTTTCTTCCAGTCACATTGAATATTAAGGCACATTAACTTTCCTTTAAGTGAACTTCAGTTTTCAGCAATGATTAGTATAATTTTAGGTTGTGAATATATTCTGAGGATGCAACTAACTGAATCAGCACAAAATGAGAAGACAAAGTTTTAATCCCAAAGTTACAGGAAAAATAAGTCCATCAAGACTGAAACAAAGAAAGTAATACATTTAAAAAGACAGTACATCAGCACTAATGTCAGACAATAAAACTACTAAAGGGACTGATACAACAATTTTCAAGAAATCTCATATATGGAATAATATGCAATTCTATCAGTGAAAAAAATTGCATATTATTCCATATATGAGATGAC
Source organism: Oryctolagus cuniculus (assembly GCF_051225735.1). Classification (NCBI taxonomy): domain Eukaryota; kingdom Metazoa; phylum Chordata; class Mammalia; order Lagomorpha; family Leporidae; genus Oryctolagus; species Oryctolagus cuniculus. The sequence goes on from NC_142871.1 coordinate 120,926,828, forward strand.
TTTTATTGTAAGTGCACCATTATTTTATTTGTAATTAAGAGAGCTTTATTTTATACTCATAGAAACAACTCTATAGATGTATTTAGATACAGATTTGTTTTATAATGTATCATTATTATACTTATTACAATAGAAAATACAGGGATCCACAGATAGGTTCTGGTTCATGTCTTGGCTGCTCCACTTCTAAGCCAGTTCCCTGCTAATGCTCTAGGGAAAGCAGCAGAGGGGTCCCAGATCCTTTTGCACCTGCACCGATGTGGGAGACCTCAAAGAAGCTCCTGGCTCCTGGCTTTTGTCTGGCCCAGCTCTGGCCACTGTGGCCATTTGAGGACTGAATCTGTAGATGGAAGATATCTCTCTCTCTCCCTGCCCTCTTTCTGTAACTCTGCCTTTCAAATAAGTAAAATAAACCTTAAAACAAAGAAAGTATAGATAAAGCAATTTGATTAAATTTTCCAAAACTTATTCTTATTTAGAATTCAATTATTTTGAATCACTTAATCCGTATCTTTTAGTACAATGTTTATTATTACCTTAGGGTAAATAGAATAGGTGAATAATAGTACCCATCACTGGCCCTGTGAGCACCGAAGGGATGAAGGGGTCAGTAACTCATGGCCTTGACATACTGATTGGGGAACTTTGCTGTTCCCAACAGTTTGAAGATCACCTGACAGCCATGTCTGGGGGAAGAATACCAATTAAGTTCATCTGGTATCAGTGATGGATTTTAGCAACATTTTAATATATTTCAAAATATTTCAAACAACCTTAAAATTGCCAGGGATTTGAGAAATCGACTATTCTAATCATCTTACAGATGAAGATATCAAGGTCCAATTAGATGATTTATTTTTTCAAAGTTGATGAAAAATGTGTGAAATCCAAGATGGCTAAATAGGGAAAAGATGTACTGCTTTAGACTAGGGGAAAATAGTAGCAAGAAAGAAGAGAGAGAGTGCATTCCTAGGGGAAAGGTTGAGAGAAATCTGCAGTGGGAAATCTACAGAAGGAAGAGGGATGCTGTGGAGCAGCGTGGAAGGTGCGGCCACACAGCAACTAGTGCAGACAGCACACATGAACTCCACAGCCAACAGCTGGAGGATATGCCAGCTTCAGAGAACAAAGTGATATCAGACTGTGGCAGCCCATGACATAGTGATATTGCCAAATGAAAAATACAGTGGACAGGCTTAACAACAGCCTAGGTGAGATCAAAGAAAGAATATCCAGATAGCAGACAAATCTTTGGAAATATCTCAGTCAGATCAAAAAAAGAAGAAATTAGAAAAATTCAAAATAGTTTTGGAGATTTATGAGATATTATCAAATGACCCAACATGTAGGTCTTAGGAGTTTCTGAGGGTCTGGAAAGAAGGAATGGATTACAAGACCTATTCTGTGAAATAATTACAGAAAACTTCCTTAATTTGGAGAAAGAAAGGGATATCCAAGTACATGAGGCACATAGGATTCCTAATAGACATGTCTAGAAAAGATCTTCACCACAACACATTGTAGTCAAACTTTCAACAATAAAACATCGAAAAGATTCTAAAATTGCATGAGAGAAACACCAGATTACCTTCAGGTGATCCCCAATTAAACTTGTAGCTGATTTCTCATCAGAAACCCTACAGGCTAGGAGAGAAGGGAGAGACATAGTCTAAGTCTTAAAAACAACTCTGTCAATCCAGAATACTGTACCCTGCAAAGCTCTCATTTATGAATGAGTGGAAATACAGACCTTCTATAACAAAAAGAAATTGAAAAAATTTGTCACCACTTGTTCAGCCTTACGAATGATGCTTAAGGATGTGCTACATATAGAAACACAGAAAGATGGTCATCATTATGAAAGAAAGTGAAAGCAGAAAATTTCTCAGAAAAGTGCAAAGGGAATCTAAAGCAAACAACATGAATATTTATGGAATAAAGGCAGGGCCAACTCATTACTTCTCAATAACAACTTCGAATGTAAATGTCCTAGAGTGTCCAATTAAAAGGTACAAGCTAGTTGAATGGATTAAAAAAAGACGCAGCTATTTGATGCCTAAAAGAAACCCAACTCACCAACAAAGATACATGCAGACTGAACAGGAAACTTTGAAAAAGATATTCCATGCTAATATAAAGCATAAACGAGCTGGAGTAGCCATCCCAATATCAGACAAAATAGACTTCAATGGAAAACTGTTAAAACAGACAAAGAAACAAAGAAGGGCAATACATTATGATTAAGGGATCAAACAGGAGGATGTGATTGTATGAAATGTATATGCACTGAATTCCAGAGTGCATATTTAAAACAGATGTTGGGCCTGTGCCACGCCTCACTAGGCTAATCCTCTGCCTTGTGGCACCTGCACACCGGGTTCTAGTCCCGGTTGGGGCACCGGATTCTGTCCCGGTTGCCCCTCTTCCAGGCCAGCTCTCTGCTGTGACCAGGGAGTGCAGTGGAGGATGGCCCAGGTACTTGGGCCCTGCACCCCATGGGAGACCAGGATAAGTACCTGGCTCCTGCCATCTGATCAGTGCGGTGCGCCGGCTGCAGCGCGCCGGCTGCGGCGGCCATTGAAGGGTGAACCAACGGCAAAGGAAGACCTTTCTGTCTGTCTCTCTCTCTCACTGTCCACTCTGCCTGTCAAGAAAAAAATAGAATAAATAAATAAAACAGATGTTAATGGATCTAAAGGGAGACATACACTCTAAGACAATAAAATGGAGGACTTTAACACCCTACTTTCATCAATGGACAGTTAAACTAGACAGAAAAATTAAAAAACAGCAGAGCTAATCTACAATAGGGACCAAGTAGACCTATACTTGATCTTAGCCAAAAAGGCCAAGAAGTGATCCAAGTAGACCTAACGTATGTACAGAACCTTTCATCCCACAGTTGTAGAATTCATATTCTTTTAATCATTGCATAGAACTTTTTCTAGGACAGAACATATGCTAGGCCATAAAGCAAGTCTCAGCTAATTCAAAAAAATTGAAATCATACTCTGCATCTTTTCTGACTACAAAAGAATAAGGCTAGAAATTAACAACTCAAGAGTGAAAAATATGCAAACACATGGAGGCTGAAAAACATGCTGCTGAATGAAGAGTGGCTCAGAGAAAAATCAAAAAGAAAATAAATTAAAAAAATCTTGGAAATGAATGAATGAAGATGACAATGGAACATGTCAAAACTTATGAGATACAGCAAAAGCAGTGTCAAGAGTGTCGCTCCCCCTCTTCATGGAGGAACGACACTAAACCCTGCCTAGGCTTCATATCCGAGTCACGGCACCATTATGTCGCTCCCCCTCTTCGTGGAGGAACGACACAGGACCCTGCGCTGTTCTTTTGTCTGCTCGGCCCTCCCCGGGTTTGCTGCTGGTTCTTCCCGGGTTGGCTACCGACCCTTCCACCTCCGTGGAAGGGCGGTTCCCCCTGCAACTTTCCCCACTTCCGCGGGGGAGCGGCACACCGCCAGCCGGCTCTCTCGGGGGCTGCTCAGATGTTCCTCAGGTAGATGTCCCTGGTGCATGTTGTCTCTCTCCTCCTTTATAGTCCTCTTCCACCAATCCCAACTCTGCTACCCACACGCCGAGTATGCTGCTCTCCTCCAATCAGGAGCAGGTCCTACAGTTTATTGGTTGAACTGGAGGCAGCTGTGTAGAAGCTGTTTACCCCTCTCAGCGCCATATTGTGGGAGAGCAGATGCATAGAATAAGTCTTAATTCCAGTAACTTAGTCTAGTCCGAGTTGCTCCCCACAAAGAGGAAATAAGTGTCAAGTAGAGCAATAAGTGCCTACATCAATAAATTGGAAAGGCATCAAATGAATGAGCTATCATTGCATCTGAAAGACCTAGAAAAACAACAAGGCAAAATCAAAATTAGTAAGAGACAAGATATAATTCAAATTAGAGAAGAAATAAACAAAAATGAAACAAAAAATACCATACAAAAGATCAGTGAAATGAAGAGCAGGTTCATTGAAAAAATAAACAAAATTGATACACCATTAACCAAAAAAGAGGGGCAAGATCCAAATTAATAAAATCAGAGATGACATAGGAGATGTAACACTGGATACCACAAAAATAAAAAGAATCATCGGGAATTACTAGGAAACACTATATGCCACCAAATAGGAAAATTTAAAAGAAATGGATAGGTTTCTGGACACATATAAGCTACCATAATTGAGTCATGATGATAATAACCTAGAAAAATATTCAAGATGGATTTGGATCAATAAGAAAGTCCCTCCAACAGAGCAAAGCCCAGGACTAGATGGCTTCACTGATGATTTTTACCAGACTTTTAAAGAAGAACTAATTTCAATTCATTCTCAAGTTATTTAAAACAATGGATCCTCCAAAACTTGTTCTTTGAGATGAGCATCACCTTCTTCCAAAACCAGAAAAAGATGCCACAAAGATAGAGAATTATAGATCAATATCCCTGAAGAACTTAGATGCAAAATTCTAAACAAAACACTACCTAATCAGAACCAAGAACACATCAGAAAGTTCATTCACCCAGACCAAACAGAATTTATTCTTGGTATGCAGGGATAGATAAGCATTTGCAAATCAATAAATGTGATACATCACATTAACAAACTTAACAATAAAAATCATATGATGATCTCTATAGATGCAGACAAAATGTTTGATAAAAGACAACATCCTTTCATGACAAAAACCATAAGAAAATTGGGTATAGAAAGAACATTCCTCAGCACAGTCAAGGCAATTGATGACTAAACCACAGACAGCTTGTTGTTTAATGAGGAAATCTTGGAAGCATTTCTACTAAGATCCTGAACCAGACAAGGATGCCCACTCTCACCATGCTATTCAATATAGTCCTGGAAGTTTTAGCTAGAACCATTATGCAAGGGAAAAAAAGCCTAAAGGATACAAATTGGAAAGAAAGAAATCAAATTATCCCCATTTGCAGATGACACGTTTCTATATCTAGGAGAACCAAAAAACTCCACTAAGGAACTATTGAAACTCATAAGAGTTTGGTAAAGTGGCAGGATATAAAATTAACAAACCAAAATCAATAGCATTTGTATATACAGACAATGCCATGAGTAAAAATGAACTTGTAAGATCAGTCCAATTCATAATAGCTACAAAAAATTAAATACCTTAGATTAACTTTCTTTAAGAAGGTAAAAGCTCTCTAGGATGAAAATTATAAAACATTAAATAAATAGAAGACAAAAATGGAAAAATCTTCCATGTTCATGCATTGAAAAAGAATTAATGTCATCAATATGTCCATGCTACTAAAAGCAATTTCAAATTCAATGTAATCCCAATCAAAGTATCAATGACATGCTTCTCATATCTAGAAAAAGGAAGCTAAAATTCATATGGAAACACAAGAGACCCTGAATAGCTAAAGAAATCTTAAACAACAAATATAAATTCAGAGGCATCACTTCATATATATGGAATACTATTCAGCCATATAAATGAATAAAATTCTGTGTTTTGTAGCAAAATGAATGCAACTAGAAACCATTATATTTAGTAAAATAAGCCAGTTCTAAAAGAAGACAAATATCATATGTTTTCCTTCATCTATGACAACTAGTAGAGTACCAAAAAATATAATATGTAGGAAAGAAATTGATAATTTGAGATTCATTGTTATAGCCCTTGGTTCTACCGTTGAGGAACATTTTTTTTTAATATTTGTTGAACTCTTTACTTAATGTATGGTTAATCTTATGAGTATAAAATAAACTGAAAGTAGATAATTGTAAAAATTAAAATAGGGAAAAAGAGAGAAAGTAGTAGGAAGGGTGGGAGCATGGATGGGAAGGGGGGGTAGAGTGGGAGGTATCCCTATGTTCTTAAATCTGTATATATGAAATAACAAAATTTGTTTCCCTTAAAAAATTTAAAAATAAATAAATAAAAATCCAGCTAAAATTTTTAAGAATTATAATACCCTCCTCCAAAATAAATTCAATGAATAAACTAATGGTATGTATGTAGACTCCAATCCATGGAGAAATGTGAGGATACTCAAGTTTATATTTTCTAAATTAATGTGAAATGGTACTTTAACCATCAGAAATGCATCCTTTTAAGCAGAGTTTCTCAGACAGAAGGTAAACATCTTATTATAGAAAATAGTGGAATAATCTTTGATCATACCTCAGAAAGGGAGGATAAAGAAGATAACTGATGCATTCCTTTTTTTGAGTCAATGGCATTCACTGAGAAACAACATGCTGTTACTGTACTTAGTGCAATCAACACAAAAACACTGTGATTTCAGTGCTGTTACTATAATATTAGAGAAGACTAGGGAACTTAGGCTCAGCTAGGTCCCATCAATTGTATGATATTTAACCATTTGCAATTATTTAAATAGTACTTGCTAAAGATGTAATTAAGGCCGGCGCCGTGGCTCACTAGGCTAATCCTCCGCCTTGCGGCACCTGCACACCGGGTTCTAGTCCCGGTTGGGGCGCCAGATTCTGTCCAGGTTGCCCCTCTTCCAGGCCAGCTCTCTGCTGTGGCCAGGGAGTGCAGTGGAGGATGGCCCAGGTCCTTGGGCCCTGCACCCCATGGGAGACCAGGATAAGTACCTGGCTCCTGCCATCGGATCAGTGGGGTGCGCCGGCTGCAGCGCACCGGCCGCGGCGGCCATTGGAGGGTGAACCAACGGCAAAAGGAAGACCTTTCTCTCTGTCTCTCTCTCTCTCACTGTCCACTCTGCCTGTAAAAAAAAAAATGTAATTAAAGAGACTTCATTGACTTCAAAGCTCATGTTAACTTCCTGGAATGCATTCTCATCCAACTCCACTTGTTTATAATTGTGTCTGGGGCTTGCTGATATCAATTTTAACAAAATACTCATTCTATGACACGAGTTAGTAGCTAAATTTGGACAGTCTTCATTTATGTGAAGTGTAGGAGCCCCTTGACATGGAAGATATTTGTGAAATGAGTTATAGCAAGCAAGAGTTTTTCAGAAAGCACATTCAAGTTGCATTATCAATGTTAATAAAGGTGTTAGTAAGATTAAGCAAATTTTAAAGAGGCTTCCCTTATAGGAAAGAGTTACCAACTCCATGCCTGTGAGAATTAGTTGCAGCAACTTTTATCCAAATACCAGAAGACAGACAGAGAGAGAGACAGAGAGAGAGACAGAAGAGAGAGGCAGAGAGAGAGAGAGAGAGAGAGAGAGCGCGAGCTAGCTGTAAGAGTGCTTTCTATTGGATTTCAACTTTGGCTAAATAAATAAAAACACTACTAATACAACTTCTTCCCTAGGAGGAATTACCCTGGCTCTACTTTTCTCCCTGCCTCTGATTTTCTGCCAGTGCTGCTCATTGACTGACCCTTAAAGGGAAACAGATAGCAAAGGAAACTTGATGTGATCTGTACCTGTCAGCTTCCTAGGTAGAGAAACAAGGTGGAAACATTAAATGCTATTAAAATTTAAATATGAGATGCAGGCCAGAAAGAACTTGAACTGTGACTAGTACTTAGGGCACTTCCTCAGGTTCATAGGTATAAGATCTATCATTGTTTACCACAATAAATGGATCCGGAAGGAACTGAAGAGAAATTATTTAGGTGGGGAGAACTTATCTGTACAAACAAGATTTAGTTTTTAAATGAATTATAATCATAGAACAAAATTAAAATTAGACAATTTAGTCCACTCATAAGACAAACATTAGCACTTAGTTTATTTAATGAAATATCTGCAAAGCTCAAACTTATACTATTGAATTTCTTTTCTTTTTGTGGAAAGTAAAGTTAGTAGAGCTCTAGAAAAAGATTAGAATTTTAGTTCACTTGAAGAATAACATATTTTCCTATTTAAGATAACTGGTACAAATTAATATGGTATGCATGTAAACAGAAAAACATATTATCTAATTTTTCCATTGTTTCATCTTCTATTACTCCAATGCTGACTATGTCTTGACTTTAATATTATGATGAAATGATATCCATTTGGAGAATAAAATTAGTTTCTACATCACAATGTATTTAACAAGAAAGTTTATCTTTGAGGGTAGAATCAAGATATATTTGAGGGAGAGGAAAATAAAAGTGGGTGAAGACATACTCTGCATTTGTCAGTTTCTCACAATTCCTATCACATCTGTCTTACATATTGGTTCAAGCATTTTGGAATGTTCCCTAATTCTATATTTCATACCTTAGGTGTTCTTCTAATTGAGAATTATCTAATAAAATTTTAAAAATTAAAGATTGATAATAGTTTCTTGTCCACCAAGTAAGAATGTTCCATTCTCCTAAAATCTTTCTCTTACAACTAAATAACCCAGCCAAAAAATTCATATAAGATGCCAATGCATTTTATAATTTGAGAAACAAAATGGCAATTATACTTCCAGAGAATGAAGTATATTTGAATGGATGGGCAGGATTGATTTTAAAAGTTATATCTCTGAAATCACACTCTGTGCAGCTGAAATATGTTGATAGATACTTTCAGAAAGAAACAAATTCCAATTTGTCTTAAATAAAAATGTTATGTTACTCTTTGGAGTTTCTGAAGTACCTTCAAAACCTAAGTTACAGAGCAGAACATTCACAGTAAAAGTTGAGGAGTTATTTCCTTTATGATATTTAATAAACTTTTCTAAAGGTTTTTAATTCTGTGTTAGTCCTTAACTGTATAGAAACAGGTTTTGGGATCATGACTGTTTTGATCCCTGTTTAGGGATCTGAACTCTTTGTAACTACCACCAATACTATCAATAATATTAGTCTTTGGCCTCTGGGTAATTCACTGCTGGAGTTAAGGAAGAGATGGCCAGAGTCAATAGATGATGCCCCTCCCATTTCCCCAGTGTCCCCTGAAAGAACCTATTCTATGAAGCAGAATGACCCTGAATTCACTCACCATGAATTTCCAGTCTGTTAATTTTCTGTAAGGAAAATGCTTCTGAGTTAGATTAATGGAAATTTTTATACTAAAAATTTGGAACAGATGGCCATGCTGTGAAACTGCTTACTCTTAGCCCCACAGACACAGGTTAGACTTGTTGAAACAACCAGACTTCCAAAGGTATGAGGAAAGTTATATAATTCAAATGTTTAAAGACCAAAGAGTTGCAGGCCCAAGGCAAAATTGTCATTTCCCAACTAATGGTACATGCTATATAAAATATGTCCCATTGTGTAATATAACATGTTATATAATATGTGTTATGGAACATAAAAATGGATCATAAGAAAAAAATGCTTTTAGAAAACACTGGCTTAAATAAAGTTCACTAGACTGTTTAATTTCCAGGATTCTCAAACTTTAAGTTATTATAATTGGTTCTGTATCTCCACCATGGGAGGAAGGCTTTCAACACTATTTCTCAATTTATAGGCTCAGAATCTTTTTAGCCCATGTAACTGATCTTCCTTCCACAAATCATCCTTTGGAGAAAACCAATTCAGATTAATAAAGAGAACAAGTACCCTTTTTTCCTCAATATAAAGATTCATCTTAAATAGAAATTAATTGTTCTTACAAGGCACTACATTTTTTATTTTGAACATAAGTTAATGGGGAGGAGAAGTGAGCTAATTTACCAAATATCACAGTTTATGTAATTTTTATATATGACATCATAGACTGAACATTATCAAGTAGAAACTTGTAAAATATTGCAACACTTATAATGTGGGAAATAATGTTTTACTAACTTGAATCAAGTACAAATATTGGAATAAGATATTATAATTTATTACTATAATAAATAACGTATATAGATAGCTTTCTATTGAATGATGAACCAAATTATATCAGTTTCATTAGTAAGTTTATTTTTTAACAACTAAATAATGAAAAAACAAAGAAAAATTTATCTGATCTAGCAGTGATTTATTGCAATATTGTACAAATATAACTTGGCATAAGATATGTATAAAAGTATACGTACGTATTTTGTGTCCCATGAGCAACTAAGTATTTTATTTTCTAATTTGTACAACATAAAATATGTAAAAATCAACACTATTAAATATATGTTAATTTTTTTTTTTTTGACAGGCAGAGTGGACAGTGAGAGAGAGACAAAGAGAAAGGTCTTCCTTTGCTGTTGGTTCACCCTCCAATGGCCGCAGCGGCTGGCGCGCTGCGGCCAGCGCACCGCGCTGATCCAATAGCAGGAGCCAGGTGCTTTTCCTGGTCTCCCATGGGGTGCAGGGCCCAAGCACTTGGGCCATCCTCCACTGCACTCCTGGGCTATAGCAGAGAGCTGGCCTGGAAGAGGGGCAACCGGGACAGAATCTGGAGCCCCGACTGGAAGTAGAACCTGGTATGCCGGCGCCGCAAGGTGGAGGATTAGCCTATTGAGCCACAGCGCCGGCCAAATGTTAAATTAAATTAAATTCTAACAATCACTTAGTATGATAGCTGGGATTAATTTAACCATTATTTCTATAAGTGTTTAAACTCTTATAGAATAAGTATGTAATCTAACACTCCATCACTAGTTTAGTTATTCTAACATTTTCAATATACAGTAACATTGGAATTTTGTAAAATAAAAGATAGTTTATAAAAAAGATTAGACATTAAAAATGTCTCAACTTCATTCATTCTTTTGATAAATGGTTTTTCTGTTCAAATTGTGGCCAGGAAAATTCTAGACTTAGTCCTTCCTAGTTATCCTAATACCAATAGGGAAAGAGAAACTGATCCAATCAAAAAAGCTACATAAATTAATTGTAATAGGAGCAAAATCGTAGCTGGGTAAGACACTAAAACAATTACCTCTTCGCAGATACAACAATTTAAACAACTATTCACGTACCAACTCACCTTCACAAGATTTGAGGAAGACAGATGAGACACCACAGTGCCTGGTTTTAGTATAATAATGAGAAAAAGAAAAAAAAATTGGAAAAAGCAAGAAAAAGAGCATTGCCTGCATTGTCTCAAGGTGTGCAGTGTGTAGGCAGATGCTTCACTTCCTGCTTGTTGGAGGGAAAGAGAATTAGATCTTAGACTTGAACACCAGTGCCTGGCGCAGCATGACAAAAGCCGGTGACAGAGCCCTAAAGCTCCTGCTTCCATGTTAGTATCTTCAGACGGAAACTTTTAACTTTTCACAGCTAGATGACCCAGGTGTCACTTTCACCACCCATCTCCTTATCTCTAGCAGGGAGCAGACACTAGCCACTGGCAAGTAGGATAGGAAAGTAAGCTTAATGTTTTGCTTTGGCGCTTAGAGCCAGACACATGACAGTGGGACCCAACGTCTGATAGAGGTCAAATCTACCTCCAAACCAGTGTTCACAGAAGGAGACTCTAAACTTGCCCCAGCTTCAGACAAAGGCTTGTGCCTGGATCGGATGGACTCATTTCAGTATGTATCACCAATAGCCTTGCTTGGGCCAGGAGTGCATCACTGAGATTGAACAAGGCTTGTGTGGTTGAGGCCTAAACGTGACTAAGCTTGGTGGAGGCCCATGAGACAAAAGAACTGCCTTTATTACCTCCCCCAAACTCGGGCAATCAACAAGGAGCCACAGGACTGAATCTTGGGAACCAGTAGTGAGCCGGTAACACTCAACACTGGGCAGGCCCAGTCCCTAGGCTAGTGCCTGAGGATGGAGCCTCACAAGCATCATCTGTGGCTGGTTTTGGTGGTCTTGGGTTCTGAGTCCAGCTCAACAGCAGATAGCCTATAGCAGTGCGGTCTTTTGTCCTAACCCTGTGCCTCACAGGTCTCAGTGAGCTGTTGGCATGGTGGCCACAGGGGTAGGTTGTCCAGTGTTTTCTATACTAAGGCTTTTTGTTTTTAATTAAAAGAATAAAAACATTTCCAATTCTAATGATTTCATCAAACCTCAGGCTGAAATCTCTGTCTGCCATATGTGGACAGCATATGCTAATTTCAGGTTCTGTTCTTGAGTGTTGAGTATTAAATTAGCAGATTGAAAAACCTAAAGCGGAAGGAATATTTAACAAGAAGGGTGATTAAACATGGACTACATTAATTCTGCAGCCAGCTGTAGAGGAAGCGAGTTTGGAAGAACACCTCAGGTGTTGCGAAGGTTGATGAAACTTAGAGACTGAGTATTCTGAACAGAACTCAAAAATGCTGTTGAAATTTTCCTTTTTACAAATTTATGACTTTCAAAACTTTCCTGAAGTATGTTGCCACAGAATACTTTCTTGGACTCGTAGTTTGTCACTAAGTCTGGATATCAAGATATTTTTTGTAATTGAGGGAATTGATAAACATGTCATGTGACCATATCAAGACACAAATAAAGCTTATAATCCAAAGACATACAGCCTAGAATAATCCCTTATTAGCAAGATGATGACAAATAAGAACAGAACTACAAAATAGAGCTGTTAAAAATGAAGTGGGGAGGCTGTGCCGTGGCAGTGGGCTAAGTCTCCGCCTGTAGCACTGAAATCCCATATGCGCTCCAGTTCGAGTCCTGGCTGCTCCTCTTCCAATTCAGCTCTCTGCTATGTCTGGGAAAAGAAGTAGAAAATGGTCCAAGTCCTTGGGTCCCTGTACCTGTGTGCGAGATCTGGAAGAACTCCCCACTCTTGGCTTTAGATTGGCCCAGATCCAGCTGTTGCAGCCATTTGGGGAGTGAACCAGCAGATGGAAGACCTTTCTGTCTGTCTGTCTCTCTCTCTGTCTATAACTCTACCTCTCAAATAAATAAATAATCTTAAAAAAAAAAACCAGAAATGAAGGAGGGAGAATCACTATGTATCGTGAACAACATCACTGAAAACCAAAATATATTTGACAATACAAATAATAGAATGTGAATACATACAACATTGTAACAATGAATATTTTATATGCAGGTTTTATAAATCCATTGAGAAATAAATCTTGAAAAAGACGATCAAATCAGTGACTTCAGACAACTTGCTGTTCTGTTTCAAGATTCTCTCATTTCTCAGTGATTTTATAAAGCTGACTATAAAGCATTCCTCCGTACTACAAGGATGTTTATGCTTACTTTCTGTTATGTGCTCATCCTCACATCCTTTATAGAAAATGACATAATATTTCAATATAACCTCAGCATATTCTATGATATACTTTTACATCATTTCCAGATTATTAACAATAGTACAACAATGCAAATGCTATGTAAATGGTTGTTATATTGTGTCCTTTAAGTAACAAGGACAGGTGGCAGAAAGGATGTAGCCACACTAACTTCGGCTGTTCTGGGGTATTAAAAGAACAAAGAAAGGGCGATGTTTCCAGGAGTCTGACTGATGGAAGAGTTTGATAAAGAAATGATAAAAAACAACAAAGACTCCGTGGGACAAGAAGAGAGAAGACAGAGACACTGCTGTAGCCAGTCACGTGGCGCGGCCAGCTGCAGGCTGTGAACTACCACCTTACCACTTCAAGGAAAGAAGAAACTGTTGCATGCCCCACCACTCAGTTTTAGCTGAGAGAGAACTGCACTGTCACCCACTGACATTTGTTTCAGCCTGGAAAGCTGACTGGGGTTTGAACAACTGCAAGACTAGAAGCAGGGAAGCCCTCTTCCCTCCTTTCCTCCCTGACTCCCATAGAGGGCCGTACTCAACAGCAAAACAGTAAGGGAGGGCGCCTCTCACCTGCTCCTAGCATCAGAATCTCACTCTCACTCTTGCTCGTGCTCTCTCTCTGCCTTTCAAGTACTTAAACATTTAAAAGATCTTATCCAAACCTTCTGCTCTCCCTTTCTTCATTTCTATACCTTGTTTACCTTTTGGGTGGTGATCTTAACCTTGATCACCTTTTGGGATATTGTTAGTATTAAGTGAAATAATTCAAATAAAATTGCTGTTCAGTTAGGAATCCTATTAAAATAGTAGTATTCCCAAGTAACTAAAAAAAAAAAAGAAAAAAAGAATCTGCCTCAGCAGGAGACATTGCCTTAGAGAGAAGTAAGTGCCAACCTGTGTCATTGCATTCAGCCTGGAGTGCTAGCAAGGGGCAGGGGGCCCACCTTAACTCCATGATGAAAAGAACATCGACTGCTTCCAACCACCCCCACCCTCCAACAAGAGCTTGCTGTGACTAGCAGGAAAAGGCACCATCGTGACAAGGGGACTGCAGGCAGCCATAGGTCCTGAGTGTATGAGTAGAGAAATGTTTTTAAAAAAATATGTATTTTTTTATTTGAAAGGAAGAGTTATAGAGAGGCAGAGGCAGAGACAGAGAGAGAGAGAGAGAGAGCGAGAAAGAGGTCTTCCATCTGCTGGTTCACTCCCCAAATGACAGCAAAGGCCGTAGCCAGGCCTATCCAAAGCCAAGAGTCAAGGAATTCTTCCAGGTCTCCTATGTCGGTTCAGGAGTCCAAGGACTTGGGCCATCTTCTACTGCTTTCCTAGGCCACAGCAGAGGAACTGGATCAGCAGTGCAGCAGCTGGGACTCGAACCAGTCCCCAAATGGGCTGCGGGCACTACAGGCTATATCTTAACCGTCTATGCCACAGCTGTGAGTAGGGGATTTTATCAGAGGAATAAACTCATGTTCCCCACTGACTTTGAATCAGGTCTGGAGGATTAGCAGGAGGTGGGGCACCCACTTTAGCCTGTGAGGCCCTTCCCTCCCCTCGCTCTATCACAGGTGACCCTCCTCAAACTGCCAAGGCAGAACACTAACAGACAGCAGGTTCTGGGAATGCCTTGGCTCTTTCTAAGGATAGAGTAGTCTCATGAGACTTGAGAGTGGATCTCCTTCTTCTTGTGACTATGGGAGCCCTGGAAGCTATATGGGAAACTATGTGACTATATGATAGAGCATGGGGTGTAGTGGGTTTCTGGGTAATCATTGTGTCTGTCTTCAGAGGCTCAGAGTTCCCTGAGTGCTTAGGTTGGGTCATTGCCGAGGGTTTTGTGCTCACACTAAGGATGACACACATCATTTGTGAGGGTCATACAACTGTATGGGTGGGGTATGTGACCACTGTGGGCTCACCACAGGCATTGATCACCTTGGAAGAGAGGAGGTGAGGCAGTGATTACACCAGGCAATTGTAATCACACCTTCCTTCATGCTGACAATAGGCGAGCTCTACCACGCCCAACTTGGGGGTCAGCTTGGACAATTGCACCATTCCTGAGTACTGAGGGAGCTCCATGGCCACACCAGCACATGTCTCTAAATATCCATTGAGGGAGCAGACTAACCACTAAGCCACGGAGGTGTGTTTCAAAGATAAAAGCCATCAGAGGACAAAACAAAAGGTTACACATGTGCCAAAAAAAAAAAAAAAAAGAAAAAAAACAGAAATAAAAGAAATATGAACAAGAAAAGCATTAGAACTAGAACAAGGGAACACAGTAACATTTCAATATTACAATGTGAAGAGGAATACATTACTATAATACCTGAAAAGGAATTCAAAAGAATCATAAGATTACTCAAAATCAACAAGAAGCAAATTCATGAGTTAAAGAAATCTATACATGACATAGATGAAAAGTTTTGCTGAGAGATAAATATATTGACGATAAATCAATTTAAAATATTAGAAATGAAGAATTCAATATGTCAAATTTAAAAAATATGGTACAAATCCATAGCAACAAACTTGGTGAGGCAGAAGAAAAAATATCTTCGGGAATACCTCAGTTAGAGAAGAAGCAGAAGCAGAAGTAGAAGATAAAGAAGAGGAAGCAGAAGAAGAAATTAGAAAAAACCGAAAACAGTGTTCTAGATTTATGGGATGCCATTAAATAACCTAATATATGGGTCTTAGGAGTTCCTGAAGGTATGGAAAGAGAGAATGGATTAGAAGCCTGTTCAGTGAAATAATAACAGATCACTTTCCCAATTTGCACAAAGAAAGAAACATTCAAAAGCAGGAAGCACATAGAATGCCTCATAGATATAATCAGAAAAATATTCACCATGACAAATCATAGTCAAATTATCAACAGTAAAACATAAAGAAAATATTCTAGATTATGTGAAAGGAATGCCAGATTACCTTCAAAGCATATTCAATTAGACTGATAGTTGATTACATATCAGAAACCCTATAGGCATTTGTCCCTTTGGGACTGGCTTACTTCACTCAGCATGATGTGTTCCAGATTCCTCCATTTTGTTGCAAATGACTGGATTTCGTTGTTTCTTACTGCGGTATAGTATTCTAAAGAATACATATCCCATAATTTCTTTATCCAGTCTACCGTTGATGGGCATTTAGGTTGGTTCCAGGTCTTGGCTATTGTGAATTGTGCTGCAATAAACATTAGGGTGCAGACCGCTTTTTTCTTTATCAATTTAAACTCCTTTGGGTAAATTCCAAGGAGTGGGATGGCTGGGTCGAATGGTAGGGTTATATTCAGGTTTCTGAGGAATCTCCAGACTGATTTCCATAGTGGCTTAACCAGTTTGCATTCCCACCAACAGTGGGTTAGTGTCCCTTTTTCCCCACATCCTCGCCAGCATCTGTTGTTGGTAGATTTCTGTATGTGAGCCATTCTAACCGGGGTGAGGTGAAACCTCATTGTGGTTTTGATTTGCATTTCCCTGATTGCTAGTGACCTTGAACATTTTTTCATGTGCCTGTTGGCCATTTGGATTTCCTCTTTTGAAAAATGTCTATTGAAGTCCTTGGCCCATCTCTTAAGTGGGTTGTTGGTTTTGTTTTTGTGGAGTTTCTTGATCTCTTTGTAGATTCTGGTTATTAACCCTTTATCTGTTGCATAGTTTGCAAATATTTTTTCCCATTCTGTCGGTTGTCTCTTCACTCTCCTGACTGTTTCTTTTGCAGTAAAGAAACTTCTCAATTTGATGCAATCCCAATAGTTGATTTTGGCTTTGACTGTCTGTGCCTCCCGGGTCTTTTCCAGAAATTCTTTGCCTGTGCCAATATCTTGAAGGGTTTCTCCAATGTTCTCTAATAACTTAATGGTGTCAGGACGTAGATTTAGGTCTTTAATCCACGTTGAGTGGATTTTTGTGTAAGGTGTAAGGTAGGGGTCTTGCTTCATGCTTCTGCACGTGGAAATCCAGTTTTCCCAGCACCATTTATTGAATAGACTGTCCTTGCTCCAGGAATTAGTTTTAGATCCTTGATCAAATATAAGTTGGCTGTAGATGTTTGGGTTGATTTCTGGTGTTTCAATTCTGTTCCATTGGTCTATCCATCTGTTTCTGTACCAGTACCATGCTGTTTTGATTACAACTGCCCTGTAGTATGTCCTGAAGTCTGGTATTGTGATGCCTCCGGCTTTGTTTTTGTTGTACAAGATTGCTTTAGCTATTCGAGGTCTCTTGTGCCTCCATATGAATTTCAGCATCATTTTTTCTAGATCTGCGAAGAATGTCTTTGGTATCTTGATTGGGATTGCATTGAATCTATAAATTGCTTTTGGGAGAATGGACATTTTGATGATGTTGATTCTTCCAATCCATGAGCATGGAAGATTTTTCCATTTTTTGGTATCCTCTTCTATTTCTTTCTTTATGTTCTCCCTGATCGGTGACAACTGACTGCACACCAAAAAGGAAACCTCCTGAAGTGAAATGGACACTATGAGAAATGGTGACTTGATCAGCATAGCCCTGACTGCTAATGGACAACTTAATACATTATCCCTCATAGTATTTTTTTTTGTCTGTTCTACTTAATATGACTGGTTTAATTCTGTAATTATCACACAGTTATTCTTAAGTGTTGAAAATTAACTGAAATGTGATCCCTGTTAAACATAAAAGTGGGAATAAGAGAGGGAAGAGATGTATAATTTGGGGCATGCTCGGGCTGACTTGCCCCAATTGGTAGAGTTGGAAACATACTAGGGGATTCCAATTCAATCCCATCAAGGTGGCATGTGCCAATGCCATCTCACTATTCCAAGTGATCAATTTCAGTTCACAATTGATCATAATGAAAGGACTAAGAGTCAAAGGGAGCACATAAACAAGTCTAGTATCTGCTAACACTAACCAATAGAATAAATAAAGGGGAGAGTGATCCAACATGGGAAGTGAGATACTCAGCAGACTCATAGAATGGCAGATGTCCTAAATAGCACTCTGGCCTCAGAATCAGCCCTAAAGGCACTCGGATCTGGCTGAAAAGCCCATGAGAGTATTTCAGGCATGGAAAGCCAAGACACTCTGGCAAAAAGATCTCTGTGAGTGAGATCCCAGTGGAAAGAACAGGTCTTCAAAGAGGGAGGTGCCTTTCTCTGAAGGGAGGAGAGAACCTCCACTTTGACTATGACCTTGTCTAAACAAGATAAGAGTCGGAGAACTCAAGGGGCTTCCATAGCCTTGGAAACTCATGACTGGTGCATAGGGAGATTACTGATACCATAAACAGGAGTGTCAATTGGTAAAGTCAACAACAGGAGTCACTGTGCACTTACTCCTCATGTAGGATCTCTGTCCTTAATGTGCTGTACACTGAGGCTTAATGCTATAACGAGTACTCAAACAGTATATTTCACTTTGTGTTTCTATGGGGGTGCAAACTGTTGAAATCTTTACTTAATGTACACTAAACTGATCTTCTGTTAAAAAAAAAAAAAAAAGAAAAGAAACTATCAATTCCCAACTTGACTCTCACTGGGATTAAACATGACAATAGGTCTGATCTGATTTCATCATCATTTAAAAAAAAATCATCTATTATTTTTCACTTTATGTTTCTGTGTGGGAACAAACTGTTGAAATCCTTACTTAAGGTATACTAAGCTGATCTTCTGTATACTAAGATAATCGAAAATGAATCTTGATGTGAATGGAAGGGGAGAGGGAGTGGGAAAGGGGAGGGTGGTGGGTGGGAGGGAGGGTATGGGGGGGAAAGCCATTGTAACCCATGAGACGTACTTTGGAAATTTATATTCATTAAATAAAAGATTAAAAAAAAAAAAAAAAAAAAAAAAAAAAAAAAAAAAAAAAAAAAGAAACCCTATAGGCAAGGAGAGAATGGAGAGAAATAGTCCAAGACATAAAAGAAAAAACAAAAGCAAAAACAAAAACTGTAAACCCAGAATACTATCCCCAGCAAAGGTCTCATTTATAAATGCAGGTGAAATAAAGACCTTCCAAAACAAACAGAAATTGAAAAAGTTTGCCACCACTTGATCAGCCTTACAGATAATTAAGGACATGCTATACACAGAAATATTGAAAGATAGTCATTACTATGAAAGAATATGAAGGTAGAAAATCTCCTGGTAAAAAAAAATAAAGGAAGTCCAAAGCACATAATAGAAATATTTGTGGAAAATGGCTAGTCCAAGTCATTACTTATCAATAATAACCTTGAATATAAATGGGTTAAAATCTCAAAAGTTAAACAACTCAACAACAAAGATACACAGACTGAAAGTGAAAGGATGAGAAAAGATATTCCATGCCAATGGAAAGCAAAAACAAGCAGGTATAGCCATCCTAATATCAGACAAAATAGACTTTAACAGAAAAAAAAAAAAAACTGTTAAAAGAGACAAAGAGGGTCCGGCACTGTGGCATGATGGATAAAGCTGCTGCCTGCAGTGCCGGCATTCCATGTGGACACTGGTTCAAGTCCCAGCTGCTCCACTTCCATTCCAGCTCTCTGATATGGCCTGGGAAAGCAATAAAAGATGGTCCAAGTCCTTGGGCCCCTACACCAGAGTAGGAAACCCAGAAGAAGCTCCTGGCTCCTGGCTTTGCAAATGCCCAGTTCTGGCCATTGTGACCATTTGGGGATTAAATCAGTAGATGGAAGACCTCTCTCTTTTTCTCTCTGCTTCTGATTTTCTGTAACTCTGTCTTTCACATAAATAAGTAAACCTTTAAAAAAAAGAGACAAAGAAGGGTAATATATGATGATTAAAGGATCAATTAAACAGGAGGATGTGACTATAGTAAATGTATGCATCCAATAACAGTCCACCTGGCTATTTAAAACAAATGTTAATAGATCTAAAGGAAGACATAGGAACCAACAATGGTGAACTTCAACATCTCAGTTTCATCAGTGGACAGATGACCTAGACAAAAAATTAATAAAGAAAATAACAGAGCTAATCTACACTATGGACCAAATGGACATAACATCTCTACCAAACATTTTATCCCACTGTTGCAGAATACACATTCTTTTCATTAGTGTGTGAAAATTTCTCTAGTATAGAACATATGGTAGGCCATAAAGCAAGTTTTGGCAAACTCAAAAAAATTGAAAAGTTGCCAGGTATCTTTTCTGACCACAATGAAATGAGGCTGGAAATTAACCACTTAAGAGACTCTAGAAAATATGCAAACACATGGAGACTAAACAACAGACTCCTGAATGAAAAATGGATCATGGAAGAAATCAAAAGATAATCCAAAAATTCCTAGAAATGAATAAAGATGACAATAGAACATATGTGGGATACAGCCAAAGCAGTATTAAGAGGGGAGTTTATAACAATTAATGCCTATATCAAGAAATTGGAAAAACATGAAATAAATTGATCTAGCAATGCATTTTAAGGCCCTAAAAAATAACAAACCAAACTCCAAATTGGTAGGAGAAAAGAAATAATTGAAATTAGAAGATAAATAAAATTGAAACAAAAAAGATATAAAAGATCAGTAAAATGGAGACTTTTTTTGCAAAAATAAAATTGATATACCATTGGCCCAACTAACCAAAAAGTGGTGGGGTAGAAGACCCAAATAAATAAACTCAAAGAAGAAAAGGAAATGTAACAAAGGATACAACAAAAATATTTATTCAGATGTTGATTAAGTGTTCACTGGGTAGCAAAATTGTCCTTTTAAAGGATCATTGCACCTTGGGCTGGCACTGTGGTGTAGTAGGCAAACATCCACCTGTGGTACCAGCTTTGACCCAGCTGTTACTCTTCTGATCCAGCTTTCTGCTATGGCCTGGGAAAACAGTGGAAGATGGCACGAATGCTTGATTCCTTGCATCTGCATGGGTGACACAGAGGAAGCTCCTGGCTCCTGGCTTCAGATTGGCCCAGCTCTGGCTGTGTGGCCATTTGGGGAATGAACCAGAAGATGGAAGACCTTTCTGTCTCTCCCATTCTCTATCTGTACTCTGTCTCTCAAAAAAAATAAATAAAATATTTAAACAAATAAACAAACAAAAGAATCACTGCACCTACATGAGAAGTAATACTGTATTTGGCGAACTGGGGACAGAGGCATCAGGAAAATTGTACTCTCCTGAGTACTTTGCAGATTTAAACAATCATGTGTGTTTTTTCAACCCATTTCTCTATGTATGAGTTGTCTTCAGAGGATTTATGAAAAATGTGTGCTATGAAAATGTATACATGGGTTTCAAAAATATTTTGCAGTAAAATAAAGTTATCTTAATTACTTATTTCCATGAACTTATTCAAGTATTTGTATAAGAGTTAATTGAAAACAAATACATAGAGAAGGACCTTTTGTAATTTTGCCTTCAGTCTGCCTTATTTTTGATTACTTGGCTGCCCTAGACCTGTTACTACCTTAAATTTACCTTAAATTGTCTGTGATATATTCAGGAAACAGGAATATGTTGTGTTCAGGAAGATATTGATTATGAAAAAAGTATTAGAGAACAGCATAAAACATGTAACTATTATAAAAATGAATTTGTTTATTGATTATCTCTGATGGCATGTTTTCTTCAAAATGGTGGGTAAATATGAATTGTTTGAAGCTGTAAATCAACTATAGTTTGCTGAGTCAGACTAACTGGGGCAATCTAAATCACTATTAAGAATTTCCACTTGTAAACAGCTTTTAAAAAACACTTAGTAAATATGCTGTAACTTGTGATTTTCAATGTGTTGTTAAACTGAAATTATTGCTAAAGTAAGGTACAGAAGTTAAAACTCAAAGAAGTAAAATGACAGCTCAATAGCATGTGTTTCTATGTGTGTGTGTATGTGTTGTGTTGTGTATGTAGTAATGGAAGAGCTTGGTTTGGAAACCAGATTTTCAGAACTTGGGTCCATGTTATGTAGTAGAATCAAGCAGAAAATAGAACTTAGTTTTGTAAAAATACAGCAGTGATTATAACAAAAATATCATCTTATACAAAGAGCCTGAAGTTGTTTTCTTTATGAAAGAATTAAACTATCATTTCATATCCATGTTTGCACAGAAAATATATTCTGTAAGCTTCCTTTTACATATAATTTATGTGCTGGAAAAATGCAGGACAGCTCTGGTATGAATTAGTTAAAATTTAGTAGCAAAAATTAATGGAATTTTTTCTGTACCCAAAGAGATAACACATTCCTTTTGTTGTTGTTGTTGCATGTTTAAGTGGTTCAGGACTACAGGGAAAATGAAGAATGAAAAACAATTTTGCCCTTCATTTTACTCTTTTGGCAGGGACACAGCAGCAGAGCAGATGTCAAGAGCCATATTCAGCATTTTGGGAAGAAAATTTGTTAGTCAGCTGCTAACTGTGAGGAGCAATAGCAGGGCTTGAAATCTGACAGAAGCAGGACATAGAAATGTGCAGTGAATTCATAATATATTCCCAGAAACAAAGATAAAAGTGAAAGCATTAATCATTATGTATGTGGAATAGAATTTAAGTTTAATAGATGTCATCTCTATTCCTTTGGTTGGACTATCACTTGTTTCTGAGTTTCTTTATAATCACATTTATTAAACATGAGATAATTTACCTAATTATTTAAGTTACTGAGGAGCTTCTTGCTTTAATGAAGGGAATGTGACTTATCTAACATTTGTGTCAGCAGAGTTCCAGAGAAGAGAAGCAGAGTTGCATAGAAAATGTCCTAAAATAAATTAATTGCTAAAAACTCACCACATTTGGAAAATACAGCAACTTAGAGATTAAAGAAATGACGTGAAACAGAAGAGGATGAATCGAAAGAAATACAAAGAGCTACAGCACAATTAAGCTTCTAACTAAAAAAAAATCTTAAAATTTGCAAGGAAGAGTTGATACATTGCCTTCATAGGAAAAATAATTTGAATAGCAGCAAATTTCTCATCAGAAACCATGGAATCCAGAAGGAATTGGTGTACCATACATATTTCATTGGCTAGAAAAGAATAACTGGAATTTTGTATCCAATGAAAACAATCTTTCAGAATGAAGGGAAAATCAATATATTCTCAGAAGATGGAATGCTAGAAGAATGTTTCACCAATATCTTACTTTAGAAGAATGATTTAGGGAAATTCTCCAAATGGAAAGAAATGTACTAAACTGTCATGAATAATAAAGATAAAACACTGGAAAAAAATACAGGTAAATATAATACATTTTGCTTGGTCTCTAGAGTTTTTTTTTTTTTATAAATGACATACTTGCAGTTTGTTTTTTTTTTTTTTTTTTTTTTTTTTTTGACAGGCAGAGTGGACAGTGAGAGAGAGAGACAGAGAGAAAGGTCTTCCTTTGCCGTTGGTTCACCCTCCAATGGCTGCCACAGCTGGCGTGCTGCGGCCAGCGCACCGCGCTGATCCAATGGCAGGAGCCAGGTGCTTCTCCTGGTCTCCCATGGGGTGCAGGGCCCAAGTACTTGGGCCATCCTCCACTGCACTCCCTGGCCACAGCAGAGAGCTGGCCTGGAAGAGGGGCAACCGGGACAGAATCCGGTGCCCGGACCAGGACTAGAACCCGGTGTGCCAGCGCCGCAGGCAGAGGATTAGCCTAGTGAGCTGCGACACCGGCCTGCAGTTTATTTTATAATCATAAGATTAAGCCTCCACTAAGTAAAGAATTCAACAAACACTAAGAAGTAAAAAACATTGTTTCTCAACAGTAGAGACAAGGTCTGTAAATAACAATGAATTCTCAAAATATAAATTTCATTTATATATATTACCTTATTTTGTATTCTATTTGTTATCACAATTGAAGGAAAACATGGTATTTGTCTTCTTAGGGACTAGATTATTTCACTAAGTATTATGGTTTTCAGTTGCATCCATTTTGTTGCAAAAGAGAGGATTTCATTCTTTTTTATGCCTGAGTAGTATTCCATAGTATATGGTTACCAAAATTTCTTTATCCAGTCATCAGTTGATGGACATCAGGGTTGATTCCACATCTTAGCTATTGTGCATTTAGCACCAATAAACATGGGGATACATGTAACTCTTTCATATGCTGATTTTATATTCTTTGGGTAAATTCTCAGGAATGGGATGGCTGGGTCAGGTGGTAGGTCTCTTTTCAGCTTTCTGAAGTATCTTGATATTATTTTCCACAAGTCCTCTACTCATTTGCATTACAACCAACACTGAATTAGGATTCCTTTTCACCATATCCTCACTTGTAATTATTGTTTGTTTTTTTTTTTAAATTTCTGTATGCTCGCCATCGTAATTGAGGTTAGGTGAAACCCCATTATGGTTTTTATTTGCATTTCCCAGATGGCTAGTGATCATATTTTCTCATGTGTCTGTGGGCCATTAAAATTTCATCATTTGAAAAATGCCTGTTCGTGTCCTTTGCCCATTTCTTAATTGGATTATTTGTTTTGTTTTAGTTGAGTTTCTTGAGATCTTTATAGATAATGAATATTAGTCCTTTATCCTTTGCATAGTTTCCAAATATTTTCTCCCATTCTGTTGGTTGTCTTTTCATTTTGATAAGTGTTTCCTTTGCTGTTCAGAAGCTTCTTAGCTTGATGCAATTCCATTTGTCTATTTTTGCTTTTATTGCCTGTATTTCTGGGATCTTTTACAAAAAGTTTTAGCCCATGCCAATGTCTCCTGTGTTTTCTTTTCTTTTCTTTTCTTTTTTTTTTTTTTGATATTCTCTTAAGAGTTTATTATAAACCAGTTTCATAGGCCACAAGGAAATAAAAGGACTATGTACAGCCTTACAGGACACAGGCAGGGAGCTGAGGAGGGCCAAGACGAGTCTAGGGCCTTGGAGGGAGCATTCCCGGGGGAGGGGGCCCTGTAAGGGAAACCGGACAATCCGGTGAGACTCCAGGAACAACAGCATAACAAACAAACAGGTCTAACAGGTCTGTGGTAACGTGGCCTTGGGGGATGGGGTCCACGCCTCTGTGGATATACTTCCATAACTCTGTGGCAAGGGTCAAAGGAGGCCTCGCATCGCAGGGGGAGGGGGCCGCATCCCTGGAGGGGGCATGCCCATTGGAGTTCCTCGTCCAGAGGGAATTCCCATTGGGGGACCCATAGGAGACCTTATACCAGGAGGTGGGCCCATCATGCCTGGAGGAGGTGCACCTCGGCCCATGGGTGGGGGAGGACCCGCACAGCCAGGTGGGTACTGGGTGGGGGCCCCTGCAATACTAGCTGTGGCAGCTGCTGCAGCAGCTGCAACAGTGCCTCTTCCTTGAGGGGTCATCACCTGTTGGGTTGGCCCACCAACCCCACGTACTGGGCCAGCAAGACCTGCGGGAGCCTGAGGCATGGGAACACCAGCTGGGATTCCTCTGCCAGCGTCCCTGCCAATCCCTGGGCCCCCAGCAGCTCCAGCAAGTGGTACTCTGGCAATGCCAGTATCTTTGGGAGGAGGACCCTCTACTGTCATGGAGACCAGGTTCTCCCCTCGCAGCAGCACCAAGCCGAGGACTCGCTTCTCTTCCCTTTTTGCCTGTTTGGAGTTCTTCGGCTTGATCTTCCTGAACTCGTCACAGTCACAGAGGATCAAATTCACGTGCTTGTCAAAAACCTTAAAGGTGGCGATGAAGATGCGGCCGTGCTGCAGGATGCACCTCATCCTGTAGTCGATGTGCTGCAGCCTCTTGCTGCTCTTGCCCACCGTCATGTTGGTGGTTCTGATGGCTCAGATCCCCGCCGGATTCCCTTCCACCGAAGCCTAGACGCCAGCCAGCGGCCCGATTCCCGCCGTTGCTGCCGGAAGTGCAGCTCCTGTGTTTTCTAAATTTGGTTTGGTGACCTAACTTTTGACAATTTGCTTACAGCATTTCAGGGTAGCTTCTTTGGGTTGATCTTGTTTCAGGTCCATGGAGCTTTCACAACTCTGGATGTGAATATCTGTCCCAAACTTGGAAAGTTTTCAACCAGTATTTATTTGTGTAAGTTTTTTTTACCACTTTTCTTTCTCTTTTACTTCTTAAATTTCTAAATTTATTTAGCTTACATGATTAATATTTGTTCATATGATGGTATCATATAGATACTTATCTTGTTTTCACTATTTTTTCATTCTTTTCTTCCCTCTAATAGGTTAAATCAAATGGCCACCTTTAAGTTTGTTGAGTTCTTCTTCTGTATGATTGAATCTGCTACTGAAATTATACTGTAGTTTCCATTTTTTTCATTGTATTCTTCAGCTGCAGAATTGCTGTTTGATTCCTTTTTATGATTTTTTATTTTGTTTGTTTTTCTGATATGCTTTAGACATCTATTTTTGCTTTTATTTCATTTGCTTATTTTATATGGTCATTTGGAATTAGTTTGCAGAATTTTGTATGAATTCACTTATTTGTGATTTGCTATTGGAGCATTTCTTTTGTGATTTGTTATTGGAGCATTTCTTTTGGTGGTGTTGTGTTTACCAATTTCTTTGTTATGCATGTAGCCTTACATTGATGTCAATGCATTCAAAGAAGCAAACATATCTTTGAATATTTATAGATTTGTTTCAGTAGTTAAATACCAGTCTGCCATGTCTCTAAGCTGATGGGATTCCCTCTGAGATTTCAGTAGAGTGGTAGTAGAGTGAGCTCATATCCCAGTGATTGGGTTCACAATTGGCAGACCAAATCAGGCATCTGAGCTAACTTGGATCCTGTCTGGAACCTAGATAGAGTATACTTCTTCCACAACCTTGGTGAGTAGAATTAGTGCTGGGATAAGTATCCACAATTGGATCTATGGATGATGTACAAAATATATAGACAGGGGTGGCACTCTCTGAAACCCTGGGGTGGCTCCCAGTACAAAACTGAGTGGTTCCCTGAGCGGGGATGACTTTCTCCAGACTGCACTGAGGGGAACTATAACAGTTACAGGTTTCTTCAGGGTTCACAGCTAAGGTTGAGATCTTAAGGCCTGTAGCTCAGGTCATGGGAAAGGTTTCCTCCTGCTAGATTTTTGGGTGAGTAAGACTGCCCCTGAGTTTAGAGCTGAATGGGACCAGAGCTGGTTACTGGACCATTTCAGGTTCTGCTATGGGGCTAATATTGCCAAGCCTGGCTCCTAAGGATGTGACTTGGATGACAGCTGAAATGGACTGGAGCCTACTTACAGAAACATCTGAAAATCATTTGTGGGACTGAGGTTAGCAATCTTGCCTCCTGGAGCACAGATGGGTGTGACTTTGAGGGATCAATGAGTAAGCATTACTGCTCTCAATGGTAGCTACAAAGGGCTGGAGCTGAGTTTGAGAGCTTCTTCTCATTTTACTCCTAGGACTGAGAAGTGTGAGGGAATTATACAATGCATGAATGGGTATAAGTCAACCTGGGTCCCTTAAATGACCAAAGCCAGATTTGGTTATAGCTGAATCCCCAGGGTGGTAATGCTCTTTCTGGGTATGTCACCTGCACAGCAGTTTGTGAGCTTGCAAGCTAGATGTGAACCTTCTCTCTCAAATCAGCCCTCTTCTATTTTGGGCTCCAACAGTGTTTTACAATTTCCTACCTGGAACCAAAGCATCTTAAAGTACAATTTTGTCCATGGATAGATGTCAAATTCTTTTTGTTATGGAGGGATACAAGCAGGGAACCATCTATTGTAGTACATTGCTGATATCTCTCTCCTAAGGTAGTAACTTTAAAACTGATTTATTGAAATATCATTGACATGTTATAATTTTTCATGTGTATAATACAGTGGCTTCTATGATGTTACAGATATGTGTGACATTCACCATAGTCAATTTTATGGTATATTTATCACTTCACAAAAAACCCAATACACTTAAAATAAGCTCCCCTTTCCTCACATCCCTCCTAGCTTTAGCCAAAGCAACTATGAATCTACCTCTGTCATTACAGATTTTCTTATTTTGATTTTAATATGAATTAATTATTTCGCTTAGCATGATGTTTTCAAGATTCATCTATGCTGCAGTGTATGGAAGTACTTCACTTATTTTTATGGCTAAACAATATTCCATTATAAGGTTATATTACATCATATTTATCTAATCATCAAATTAATGGATATTAAAATTTTTAGTATTATGAACAGTGCTGCTATAAATACTTGTGTACAAATTTGTAAGTCAATATTTATCTTCAGGATATAGCAGGAGATGAATTATGTCAGGCCTAATGACGACTTACTATTTCACAGTTAATTTAAATTCCATCCATAATTCCAATATTTAAGTGTGGTTCTATTAATTTCTTTTTTATATGCTACTTTTGTTTTTTTTTGTTTGCCTTTTTTATACTTCTTTTTTGACATTTAGACATCTTATGTAAATGGAAATTCAGTAAAGTAAATTTCATTCTTGCGAATTTACTAATTTTTTTTCTTGCAAAAACTTTAGTTTGGAAATTTAATCTGCAGGAGTGGGCTGAATTTGTAGTCACAATAGATGCTGTCAAATGCACTTTAACCTCAAAATTTCTCTAGCAATATTTTGTGTTTTGAGTAGGTACCATTTTGTCAGTGAGTGTTTTGAACATCACTTCTACCTTCTGCTTTACATTTTCCCTCTGTAGTTTGCCTCAGAGAGTTCTGTTTCTACGATTCTGCAACTCTTCCAACAGTTTGTTCTGAGATTGAGCCCATGAAGAAGAATGTTGTCTTTTCTCAGAATTCTGAGTCTGAGGCAAGTATACTGCACCTAGACCTTGGTAATGTGGACTCCCCAGGGCTCCTTTCTCTCTCTAGCAATTGTACTTCTGCATTGAGACAATTTTTGTTCCTACAACTGAGGTAAAGGTACTGTTTTATCCCCCACTACACCAACAGCAACAGATCTTTTCCAGAGATCCAAAAGTGATAGGGTAGTGCTTTTTCTTATAGGATTGAAGGTGAGAAAATGCACAATTTCATTCTCAACCTTCAGTTACTTCTGCCTCACTGTCTGTAAATACTTCATTAAATCTTATTGTGTGTGAGTTTGTGTGCGAGGCCAGGGAGTGAATATTTTAGGCTTCATGGGGCATAAAACCTGAACTACAACCACACAACTGAGCTAGTAAAGTACAAATGCAGTAATAGACAATATGTAAATAAATACAAGTGGGTATGATCCAATAAAATTTTACTTATCAGTCAGACGGTGAGTAGGTTTGATCTCTGGTCTGTTGTTTGCTAACTCCTGTCCTACAGCCTGGCACGGTAATGCCTTCGTAGATACTGAGTAGGAAGAAGACAAATGAAAAGGACCTCAAGCACGAGTTTAAAGGATAAGAGGCTAAAATGTACTTATACCTTGTCAGTTGATCACAATAAGTTTTATTCCAAAGTAAGAATAAAATAATAAATTATTAGAATAAAACCATAGCAAAAACATCTTCTCTTAGTGTTTACAAATGTACTTGTATCAAATGCAGTTGTGGAATAGGGAGAAGGTACCAAAACTTAGCAGGGTCCTCCTCACAGGGATGTTCCGTTTACCACTAACTTCTTGAGATTTAACTGTCAATATTTGATAACTAGGTCCTAAAAATCTATATTCTTAAAAATTTCTTTACCAATATAATAGTTTAGCAAAACTGACTGCCTGGAGAGCTTGGGACCCAATTTCTTGCTGAGACAATATTACTTAAGCGTAGATCCCTCTATCATAACCTAAGGGAATCATAGAATAGGCTTATGTAATTTTATTCTTACAGGTTAAGCGATGCTCAACATGTAAACAATGACTAAATTCATTAAACACAATGACTAAGTTTTTCTGCTTAGATAGGGATGCCAAGAAAAATATAAGACCTGCAGATAAATCTGAATTTTAGATAAACAAAATAAAATCTTTCTATAGAAGTATGTTCCTAATATTATATGAACTATACTAGTACTTTTTAAAACCTCATTATTTTTCCAAAATTCAAATTTTAGTGTCTTGTAATTTGATTTATTGAACCTAATAAGTTTATTCTAAGAAGCTTTGCTATAATTTGTTACACCTTCAAAATTCAGATATAGGGGCACAAATTTAGGGGCACAGATCAGTTGGCACAGTGAATAAGAGACCACTTTGGAAGTCTACAACTCATATCAGACATCCTAGAGTAAGTCTGATCCTTTTCTGATTCTAGCTTCCTGTTAATGCACTACCTGGGAGACAGTGGATGACAGATGAAGTATTTCAGTCTCTCACACACACATGGGTGACTTGCATGGAATTTCTGGCTCTAGATTTTCTTTCGGCCCAGCCCTGACTGTTGTGGCATTTGGGTAATAAACCAGAAATGGAAGATCTTTCTCTGTTTCTCTCTCTCTTTAAGTCTTTCAAATAAAAATAAATGTATAAATTAAAATAT
The DNA here is from genome assembly GCF_051225735.1 of Oryctolagus cuniculus. Lineage (NCBI taxonomy): Eukaryota > Metazoa > Chordata > Mammalia > Lagomorpha > Leporidae > Oryctolagus > Oryctolagus cuniculus. The sequence continues at coordinate 120,957,218 of NC_142871.1, forward strand.
TCAAAGTAAAATGAAACTTTAAGTATATACTATATCCCTAAATTGGGAAACTGTAGCCCTTTTCCAATCACACTAGTTTTCATATGTGACCTATTTCTTTCCTGACTCACATATGGCTTTGGAAGAGAGACCTATTCTTAATACTAGAGATCATCTGAAAGAGGAATGATTGATATAAGTTTTACCCCAGGCTGCTTAAATTCAGACCCAGCAATTGGTATTTAAAGTATACAAGGGATGGCTTCATGCAGAAATAAAATTGAGATTATATTAAAGTGATACACTGGAGCTCCTGAAACATGATAAATTTAAGTTGAATATGGACGATTATAACCTCAGGCCTAAGTGACATCTCTGTGTTTGGAGGTAATAAGATGAGAAGAGACAAAGCCAATGCGGCAATGCCTAGATGTCTACAATTCTACTTGGCACTTCACCTAGAGCTCTAAAGCAGATTTCTCTGCCATAGCATCTGGAAGACCACTTCAAGCCACTCCAGCAGTGATTGTAAATGGAAACTCGGTCAGCTGCTGTGGACTGCTGTCATGCTCCTAATCAGTTCCATGAGTCATGAAGCCTTTCAGTCATGAAACCAATCAGCCAGCTTTCCTGTCAGTAGGGAATCCAATAACCTGCAATCATTTGAGAGGAGAAATCATCAGTCATTCAAGAAACACTGTATCTTGTTGAGGCTAAATTTGATGGGTAGGACAGAATTGGAAAGCGATATTTGAGCACTCTTGATTGTTCACTTTGAAAATGTATTTTATATGCAATTTGTATGATAATCACAACCTGAAAAACAATTTCTGAAACCTTCATGATGAACTAATTTAGGTGACTCAGATTATAATCACACAACTGAGATTGTCTAAGGACTCATCTCAAGGAAACTTTGCCCATAAATCTCAGTAATCCCAAGCATTTTCTAGGTCATTGTTTCTGAATTTAAACTCACTATGGACTGTAATTCCTCTACATTTGTTATTGTTGGCCCTACAGATACAAGATTTCAGGATGGGGCAAGTAGACATTAGAATCCATGAGTAGCACATATAAGCAAGGGAGCAGATAATGGTAGTTACGAAGCTATGAGACTTCTTTTGTAGCCTCCAGAGTTACCACTGCAACACTCGTCTTCAGTGATTTAGTTGACTTTTTATATCAGCATTTATTTTTTTTCTTGCTGAAAGCATATCTCGATTCAGTTTTGATTTAGCTCCCTTTAGGTCTCAGCCTTGCGATTTCAGATAAACACATTGCCATGCAACCTGCATCATGTTTCTTCCATGCTCTCAGATTTCATTTGTTTGCCTCACAAAACGAATAAAAGCATTCAAAGTGAATAAATGTATGGCCTTGTATAACCATAGCTAATATAGACATAGCAAGAAGAGTGATATGATCACAAATCAGTATAAAAAATGCTAAATTTCTAAACTGTCCCAGCTGAAGCACATAGTAGAAGGAACATTAGGACGCTTTTGGTAGCAAATAGCAAAATGTTGCTTAAGTGATAAAGGAATTTATTCTTTCCTTTGAGAATTAAAAGGAAAGTAGTTTTAGAATTGATATAGTGACTTAATTAAATCATCAAGGATTCAGGCTCTGTTATTTCCACAGGGGCATCTTCAGCTTGATCGCCTTTCTTCTCAGGATTTATGTTCACATTAACATACTCACTACATCTTCTATTCACATTGTCACATGCACAGTCACTTGTAAAAGTGCACACACACACACACACACTATATAGAGTTGTTTTTATTACTTCTCTCTTCCTTTGGATAAAATTCTTACCCATAGGTCTTCTAAGGGCCTTCCTGTCAGGTCCTCTTAGCCTCAGTGACTAAGTTCTAGCTACACTGGTGGCCAGAAAAGGGATTAACCCTCATAATGGTGGTTCAGAGATTGTATTTAAGATAATATGACTACCTCAAAGCTTGTAGACAATTTTTCTTCACAGCCTTATAAGTTGATCATAGGTCATTGAATTAACAATTTAATTGTCCATTTTTATATACTGACTTGCATTTTCAAGTTACTTCAAACATTTGAAGAAGTTGAGATTCTAACTGTGAAATATGTAATTCTGGCCTGCGCTGCAGCTCATTTGGATAGTCCTTCGCCTGCAACACTGGCACCCCGGGTTTTAGTCCAGGTTGGGGCGCCGGATTCTTCCCAGTTACTCCTCTTTCAGTCCAGCTCTCTGCTGTGGCCTGGGAAGGCAGTGGAGGATGGCCCAAGTGCTTGGGCCCTGCACCAGCATGGGAGACCAGGAAGAAGCACCCGGCTCCTGGCTTCAAATCAGTACAGCGGCCATTTGGGGGGTGAACCAATGGAAAGGAAGACCTTTCTCTCTCTCCTTCTCACTGTCTAACTCTGCTTTTCAAAAAAAAAAAAAAAGAAATATGTAATTTCTATTTCATACAAATAAGAACATTGTGTCACAAAACTAAAAAAGAGATGATCACTATTACAATCTAAGCTTTCTTGTATGTCACAATGCAAGAACTCAGTGCTCAGTGATAGTGTTTAATAATAATGCTCTTGATGTCAAAAAACCATAAGTACAAATGATAGAAGGCAGTTATTTTGTGAACTTTGTTCTACTAAAAAAAGGATGTTATTCAAAGTGGAAAAAATAAAGTACAAGAGAAGAACCATTGGAGATCAATGAAATGGTAAATTCTGTTCTGATTATGATAAGTGATTTGAGTTGTGGCCACCAGAAAGAAATGCCTGTCCTATGCCCCAGAACCTAGGAATATGAGCTAATTTATAAAGAAATATTTGTAGATATTAGAGTGGGGTTTAATCCAATGACGGAACTCTGTAGAAGCGAAAGACAGTGGAAGATTTGATTTGGGGAGGCACAGTAGAGAAGATCATGTGGAGACCAAGGCAGAAGTACTTTGACCACAAGCTGCTGAGTGCCTGGATGTACCAGCAACCAGTAGGGGTAAGAGATGTGGTTTCTGATTCTCTTCTACAGCTTAAGAGGGAAGCTACCTGTGATAATATCTTGATTTTGGACTGATAATATCAAAAGTTTGAGAGAATAATTTTTTTAGTTACCAAGTATGATGTAAGTTGTTATACCAGTCCTAGTGAATCAACACAGTATGAAGTAGCTGAGAAATTAAACTAGCACTCAAATGCTACATGTACATTTTATACATAATTAACAACTATAGTCATTATGAACATGATTCAAATGTATTCAGTGTTTATAAAAAGGCAATTTTGTAATTTGAGGGAACATGGAGAAGATTATGATAAGTGATATAAGTCATACACTGGAAGACAAACACCACATGATTTTACATGTATAGCATAGTATAGTATAAGTCATAGAAACAGAGAGTAGAATGGTGGTTTCCAGAGCCTACGATATGGTACCATGCAGATTTGTTGAATAATTGGATGATCAATTAAATGAATAAGGAAATAATACATTAAAATACAATGAATGAATTTGGCTGAATTCAAGAAATATGTGAGGAATAAAAAATGAAGCATATTTTTCTGAAGCTTTAAAGAAGAATGTATCTGAAAACTGAATTACTAGAGCCTGCTAAAATGAAAACAGATTCTTTATTTCTCTATAAAACAATGCGATGTTATACCATCTATAGGCCACTGCAAAGTCTTAAAGGATTCTGAAAAGGAAAATATCAACGTCACCTTTCAATTTGTCTACTTGAATATATTTAATAAAATATTGATGCATGTTGGCCAGACTTGCAAAAAAGGGGGGGTGGAGAACATTAAAGTTAATAAAATCAGAGATGAAAAAGGAGATGTTACAACAAATACCACAGAAATAAAAAGAATCATCACAAGTTACTACAAAGAGCTATATGCAAACTGGAAAGTTTAGAAGAAATATGTTCTGGGACATGTACAATCTACCAAAATTGAATCATGAAGACATAGAAAACCTGAATAGACTGATAATCTAGAGATTGAATCTGTAAGACCACCCCTCCCCAACAACAACAAAAAAAGTCCAGAGATGGATGGCATCACTGTTGAATTCTACCAAACTATTAAAGCAGAACTAGTTCAATTCTTCTCAAATTATTCAAAATAATTGAAAGGGAGGTAATCTTCCCAGAACCCTTCTATAAGGCCAGCATCACGTTAATTCCAAAACCAGAAAAAAAAATCAAAGAGAACTAAAGACCAATGTCCTTGATGATCATAGATGCAAAAATCCTCAACAAAATACTAAATACTAGCTATTCAAATCCAACAACACATCAGAAAGATCATTCACCTGGACTAAATGGGATTTATCCCTGGAATACAGGATTGGCTCAACATGCAAAAATCAATAAATATGATATATAAAGTTAATAAGTTGAAAAATAAAAATCATATGGTTATCTCAGTAGATGCAGAGAAAGCATTTGATAAGATACAACACACTTTAATGATGAAAACCACAAGCAAATTTGGTATAGAAGGAATATTCCTAGACACAATCAAAGCAAATTGGGTATAGAAGGAACATTACTCAGCACAATGAAGGCAATTTATTATAAACCCATGGACAGAGTCCTGTTGAATGGGGAAATGTTGGAAGCATTTGCACTAAGATCCAGAACCAGGCAAAGGTGTCCACACTCAAAATTACTATTCAATATAGTTCTGGAATTATTTGCTAGGGCCATTAGACAAGAAAAAGAAATCAAGGATCAAAGGAAAACAAAATGGAAAGGAAAAAGTCAAATCATCCCTTTTTGCAGATGATATGTTTCTAAATATAGAAAAATCAAAAGACTCCACTAAGAGATTATTGGCACTCATAATAGAGCTTGGCAAAGTTGCAGGATATAAAGTCAACATTCAAAAATCATTAGCCTTTATGTGCACAAACAATGACATAGTTGAGAAAGAACTTGTAAGGTCAGTCCCATTCACAATAGCTACAAAAATATTTAAATACCTTGGGACAAATTTAGCCAGGATGTGAAAGATCTCTGCAATGAAAACTAAGCAACATTAAGGAAAGAAATTGAAGACACCAAATGATGGGAAAATCTTCCATGTTCACAGATTGGAAGAATTAATATCATTAAATTTTCCATATGACCCAAAGCAACTTATAGATTCAATAAAATCTAAATAAAAATACCACAGACATTTTCAGATGTGGAAAAAATGACCCTAAAATTTCCATTAAAATGCACAAGCTAAAGCAATCCTAAACAATCAAAATAAAGCTGGAGGCATCACAACTGACTTCAAGACATATTACACTGTACATGGTACTACTGGCACAAGTATAGACACATCCACTAATGAAAGAGCCTAGAGATTTGGAAAGAAATCTATGACTCTACAATCAACTAAACTTTGACAAACAAGCTAAAATCACTCCCTGTAGAAATAACAGTCTTCAATAGACAGTGCTGGGAAAATTTGATCTCAGCACACAGAAGTATGAAACAAGACGCCTATCGTACAACCTATAAAAACATCAATTCACAGTGTGACATGGATCTAAATCTAAGACCTAATACCATCCATCATTAGAAGAAAACAGGGTAAATGCTGCAAGACATTGATATAGGCAAAGACTTCTTGGATAAATCCTCAGAAGTGCAGAAGATAAAGGCAAAAATAGACAAATGTTTACATCAAGCTGAGAAGCTTCTGCACTGCAAAAGAAACACACAACAAAGTAAAGAGGCAACTGACAGAATAGGAGAAAATATTTGCAAGCTATACATCTTTTGAAGGATTAATATCTAGAATATAAAGAGTTCCAGAAACTCAGCAACAACAAGACATGTAACCCAGCTGAGAAATGACCTAAGGATACAAACAGGCATTTTTAAAAGGATGAAATACAGATGGCCAGCAGACACATGGAAAGAGGCTCAGGATCACCAGCTTTCAGGGAAATGCAAATAGAAACCACATTGAGGTTTCACCTCACCCCAGTTAGAAAGGCTATCTTCCAAAAATCAAAAATAATAAAAACTGGTAAGGATGCTGGGGAAAGAAATCCTAAAACATTGTTAGTGGGAATGTAAACTACTACAACTATTATGGAAGACAGTATGGAAATTCCTCAGAAATCTGAAAATAGATCTACCTAATGATCCAGATATTCCACTCCTGGATATTCACCCAAAGGTAATGAAATCAGAATATGAAAGTGTTATCTGTGTCCTCATGTTTATACCAGCTCAACTCACAATAGCTAAGATATGGAATCAACTCATTTGTTCATCAACTGCTGACTGGATAAATAAATCATTATACATAGACATGATGAAGTATATTTGGCCCTAAAAAAGGAATACAATCCTGTCATGAACAACAAGATTGATGCATCTAGAGACCATTAGTTTTAGTGAAATAAACCATTCCCAGAGACAAATATTTTTCCTGATTTGTCATAACTAATATACAGAGCACAAAAAAGGTAATATATATAAGCAAAATTGACATTTTGAGATTTGCCTATTGGTTATAGCTTTGTCTATAGTCTTGAAGAACAGTGGATTTTCAACTTACTGCTTGTTAAATTCTGTATTCAGTGGAGGGTTAGGTTTGCGATTATAGAGTAAATTGCAAGTATGTTGTAAAAATTAAAAGAAGCATAAGAAAAGAAGGAGGAATGGTGGGAGTCAGTGAAGAAGAGAGATTTGGGAAGTATCATTATGCTGCTAAAAGTGTATATATGAAATATATAAACAAATAAAATTTGTACTTTTTATAAATAAAAATTAAAATAAAAATATAGTGCCCTGAACATTTATGCAAGTTCAGATTAAATGAATTCCATTGTGCAAAACAGACGAAGAAGCAGAGCAGGTCGTAGGGAATTTACATGATTGGTTCCATATCTAACTCTGGGCCTATTGAGGACTAAAGCTGCATCCTCTGCTGAGAACAGCAAACAAGCAGAATTTCTTAGAAGAGAACAAGGTATGAAATATTAAACAGTCTACTGGTACTTTATACTTGCTCCCTTCCTTTATGTAAAACTGTGTTTACCTTTTTTGACTTGAATTTTCCCGGTTCATGTGGGGCTATCCTCCACTAACACTCTTGATGGCAGTTTCTTATTTCCAACTCTGTCCATATTAAATAAGAACTAGACCAGAGCCAATGGCTCTTTGTCTCTCACTTAAAGTGAAGATTTTCTAAGGGCCTCCTGGCAATTTGAGCAGATACACTTCAAGCTATTGTTTGAGAGCCGATATTTTATTATCATCGTAAAGATCACAAGCACAAGGGACTGTCAATCCCTGAGGTTTAAAGCACTACATATGGCATAGAGTGTTGTGAGAACAAGTAAGTTAATGCAAGTAAAAAACATAGAACACACAAAATTGAAGTGAAGTATTAATATGATTATATTTTAATTATTACTATTTTTATATTAAACATTTATGTTTATGTGAGGTATTTTTCATAATTCTGAGAAAAGAAAAGAATCAGAAAAAAACTGTTAAATTAGAAACTCAAATTGTTTGTTATTGCCTGCTTCCTATCCCTCACTGGCCTTTTACCATAACTGGAGGCTCCAATTACAAATTTATCCAAACTTCTAGACCCAAATTGATCCCTCTGTGCACACAAACTAACACAAACTAAGCCTAAGGCTAACAGCTGCCCCTTGTCAATCTGAATTTTCAACGCTTTTCTGTATTATTTGTAACTGTCTGTATTTGTGCTTGGTTTATACTGTTTATTATTTCACCCTCTGCAATTCATCCACTTATTAATTTCTTGAAAAATTCTTCCATTTCCTGGTATTTGGATTATCCTGTCACCTGGCTGTCAACCTGGTATCCTATGTATCACTTCTCAGATGCCCTGGATCTGACCCAGTGCTTTGATTTGAATGCAGTGTCTTGAGCAAACCCTCTATTCATAACTCGCTATGTTTTCAGTTCCAATTTCTGAATTAATCATTGGTGTCAAGTTTGCTCTTAATCCTGATATGATACAGTTTTATTTCCCAACCCAGTGGTTTTCAATCTTCATTTGGGTTGCATTGAGTTGTAATAATTGATTTTGTTTCTGGATATATGCATGTTTTAGCAGTTAACTGCACTTTATTTTTTTATTTTTTTATTTTTGACAGGCAGAGTGGACAGTGAGAGAGACAGACAGAGAGAGAGAGGTCTTCCTTTGCCGTTGGTTCACCCTCCAATGGCCGCCGCTGCAGCCGGCGCACCGCGCTGATCCGATGGCAGGAGCCAGGATCCAGGTGCTTTTCCTGGTCTCCCATGGGGTGCAGGGCCCAAGCACCTGGGCCATTCTCCACTGCACTCCCTGGCCATAGCAGAGAGCTGGCCTGGAAGAGGGGCAACCGGGACAGAATCCGGCGCCCCGACCGGGACTAGAACCCGGTGTGCCGGCGCCGCAAGGTGGAGGATTAGCCTATTGAGCCACGGCGCCGGCTTGCACTTTATTTTAAAGAAATGTTAAGTGCAACCTGAGTATGGAAGTCCAAATTATGCTGCATTGTTTGAATCTGGAGGCCTGGCTGCCTGGCCATCTGCTGCTTTCTTGGGTCAGTCTCAGAAGAAACTGAGTAGAAACCAGGCTTCCTATGAAGATGCAGATTATGAGTCATACTCTTACTACTACTCCTGACATCACATTAACTGTGTCAGGATTAATACTGTACTTGAAACATGATTCCAGTATAATTTTTGCTACTCAAATTAGGGAAAGGCATCTGGCCAATTAGGTTGTGTGCATCCCACATTGCAGTGATTAGACTCGTGTATCTAACTCCTGACTCTAATTTTCTGCTAATGCAGACCCTTGGAGGCAGCTGTGACTATTCAAGTAGTTGCATTCTGTCATACATGTGGGAGACCCAGATTAAGTTCCTGGCTCCCAGTTTGGGATTCTTGCAGGCATTGGGAAGTGGACCTGTGGATAGGACTATATCTTTTTCTCTCTCTGTGTCTCATTCTAATTTATTAGAAGTTTTAAATAATTCAAAACAATTCAGAGAAGTTTATTTTGGTGCAAACATATTTGGCATTGAAGTACAAAATTATCTTCACAGAGTTCATGAAGGCATCAGCCATTTGGCATGTCAGTTAAAATGCTGTTTGTGTCAATCACATCCTGTATCAGGGTTCTTAAGACTGGGTTCTACCTTTTTTCCCAATTCCAGATTCTTGCTAATGTACAACCTGGAAGACACAAGTTGATTCCTCAAGTTGGAGGGTTCTTGCCATCCCCATGGGAGACCCAGATTGAATTCTTCACTCCTGACTTCAGCTTGGCCCAGCTATTGCCTGTTTTGGGTGATCTGTGAGTGAACCAGCAGATGGAAGGTTTTTTTCTATCTGTTTTTGTGCCTCTAAACACATTTTGTAAAAAGTTTCATGAAAATGTATATTGTGGAAAAATTATGGAGGGATTTCAAAATTATTTGCACCACACTAAACTTTCTTATCATTTTTTTCACCAACTGTTTGGTGTATCCATGCCCTTTATAATGTATTGCCACCACACATCTCAACTTTGTGGTCAATGTCATCACATAGGTAATGTGAAATTGGCTATGGTTTTCTAACTATCCATAGGTAGTTTTCTAATTTCTTTAGACCATAAAATAGGAGAATAAGTAATGAGTACCTTCTTCTTCTGGGTATAAATTAAGTATATTTGAAAGAAAAAAATATTATTCTGAAAATAACAGTGGCAGTAATAAGAATATATACCAGTATAAAATATTCTGTGAGCAATGTGGTAAGCTGAAAATAGCAAAAATACAGAGTCAGAGCTAGACTCAAACACTGATCCATTGTCCATGGGAAATTTATATAAACATGTTAAGTCTATTATTTTTATGTTGGGAAGATCACACCTGAGTTTCTAGTGTTTTGTGAAGTTTAAATGTGAAATAGCAGGCACAGAAACATGCATAGTGAAAAAATCCCACTGATTTCTTATCTCTCCTTCTACCTCTCTTGTCCCTCTTACCCCTCTTTTGTCTAAGATACTGAGCCTCTTATTTTGTTTACTACACTTTCCAAATGGAATTTACAATTTGTGATAACATATTTCATTATGAATAAGTGTACTCATCCTAACACAAATACTCAAACCATTTTCCCCACCATTTCAAGACTGAACAATACTTTTCCCAGTGAAATACTCACCATGTGAGATTTCAGGCACAGTGATTAGCAGTGCTTTTCCCAAGTGTCCTACAATTTCCTGTCCCCTAGAGACTTAGGAAAAATTTATATCTGTGCTATGCATTTCCAACAAGAAGAATGCTGAAAATGATATTTCCAAGTTAAATTTCAAGAAACAGTTCTAGTGCCATCCATCATATCTTGGCAAGTGACATTTCATTGTGCAGAAAGGTAAAAATTGTTTGTGGTTTGTGGAGAGTTGAAGGAGAAGAGAAATCTCCATGGTATCTAGGAAAGTAGGAGAGGATTTTAAGGATCCAGCTTGGATTGTTGCACATCACTTTTACTCATATTTCCTTGAAGAGACATTATATAACGTGCCCTATATTATTTAAAAAAAAACAGGCGGGACAAGGAAATTTAGTTATGAACTCAGCAAGAGGAAATGAGGTTTTTCAAATTATAATGTCTTTACCACAAACAAGTGAAACCAGGAGCCAAATGAAAATCAGTTGTTAATGTTACAATCGCACCTAAAGTTTAGAGAAAGGATAGAAGTTGGTCTTTACTCACTCACTGCCCCTGACACCAAGAAAAGTTATTCACATTTTACAGTTACTTTGTATTTGTTAGATGAATGAGATTTTGATTTCTAGGATAATCTAAAAGCAATATTTTTTACAATACTGTAACTCTAATGTAGTCTTTGTAGCATAGTTTAATTTTAATAAAATGATTTTGTATTTCTCTGTTAGTTTTGACATTTGGGTAGGGAAGTGCAATTTCTTTTTGGATCTTTTCTTCTTCATTTGTCACTGGAGTTAGAGCTGGGAGGAGTAGGGAGTACAATATGGCTTCTGTAAAATTTTTTTGGCACTTAATGAGTCCTTGAAGTTAGTCTAATTTCTCCATACACTGACGGGTTTGGTTGGTTTTTGATTTTACTTTTGTTTGCTGCTTGGATTTTTAGTCTTCTGAATGGCTCTGCACATATGAGTAGATGAGTTGATCTGAAAGATCTATGCTTATCTGAGAGTTTAAATTTTCAGGAAACACTATTGGAATTAGATGAATACACAAATGTCTCACATCTTCAGTTAACTAATGATAGAACAATCCTAAATCCCCTTGTCCATCCATAAATAGCTCTAATTTCTTCAGGTTTAGCTAAGAAACACTCTGGTAACTTATACAAACTAGTCCTTCTCTACCTTCTCTAGACAAAATTATCAACTTACTACTTTAGATAATCACATCCTATGAAAATGTAGTCAGTATGGTGGGTGTTTGGCCTAAAAGTTAAGGCACTGCTTAAGATGCTTGCATCTCATATCAGAATGCTTGCACAATTCCCACCTCCAGCTCCTGATGAATACTCTCCTGGTTCAGTGTTCCTTTGGTATTCTATGCCTACGGATCAGGCATTTTGCTAATCTGAGCAGAAAAGAAAAAACTTATTCCCAGAATAGCTATTTATCCTTGTAAGGATGAACTGCTGGCTTTTTCAGGATATATGAGACCCAATATAGTTGGCATGCCCTCCAGGTGACTACTGATTAGTCTTTATGAGGAAAGATGCCATATTAATGGCTCACATTGATGCCTATTGCTGACAATCTTGACATGTTGAGAGGGCAATAACAAGATCAGCCTTGGTTAGTGAGAGCTCATGAAGCTAAGTGCATGTATTCCTCATCTCTTCTGGAGTTACCTTGTTTGTGTCAGTTACAGGGTGGTTCATGGTGAACACTGGCTAGAGTCAACTTCTGAAATCATTTGTCTACTTGATTATTCACTTTGTGAGGTCCATACTTTCTGGTGGTATTAACTGTGATCCAAAAATGGTCATACTTTTTTGTTTTTAAAATATTTTTTATTTATTTGAAAGAGTTACAGAAAGAGAGAGGCAGAGAGAGAGAGAGAGAGAGAGAGAGAGAGAGGGGTCTTTCATCTGCTGGTTCACTCCCCAGATGGCTGCAATGGCTGATCCAAAGCCGGGAGCCAGGAATCTTCTATCAGGTCTCCCTCATGGGTGGAGAGGCCCAAGGATTTGGGCCATCTTCCACTGCTTTCCCAGGTCATAGCAGAGAGCTTTATTGGAATTGGAGCAGCTATGACTGCAACCAGTGTCCATATGGGACTCCGGCACTACAGGTGGTGGCTTTACCTCTAAGCCACAGTGCAGGCCCCCCCAAAATGTTCATACTTTGTATTCATCCTCATATGTACCTTCTTATGTACCACCCAGACTTTCCAACATTCTGGTCCTTTTACTTTCAGTACCTTAACCAGAAGGCCAACTCATAGGCAACCTCTCAAAACTAGATACATTTAAATATGGATTAATATTTATCCATTTAACATTTGTCTAGTTAACATACCTATCTTCTCCCTTTACTTCTTACATGCAAGGTCAGTGACAATGTGCATCTTCTGCTTATAGCTTTGCCTATTAGTAAGATTTCATCTTTAGTCATCTTGAAAAGCTATCCTTGAATGTAGTCATAATATAGCCACCATTGATTTCATCTTGAATCCCGCATACTGAACTAAATTGCTAGTAAACCACACATAAGCTTTTATCTCCAAATATATGGCCATCCGTGCAATAATAATATGGCCATTGGTGCAAGCTTTGAAATATTTTCTGTTGCAATCATGGGGAATTGAATGGAGCTTATGGACACCTGCTCATGTAGATTACTTGTGTCCTCTGTTTCGTTAGGATTTGATGCTGGACTATGATTTACATAGCATGATAAATTACTACTAGACCTGTTGTCTTCATGACTCCCTAGAGTTTATTTTTATCCCTCTGGAATTCATTTCCTACATCCCACAAGACCATATTATACAACAAATGTGTAATCAATGATTAATGTTATTAGTGTTTAGTGGGATCTCCATACAGTCCAGATAGCCTCAGAGTATATGAGTAGTGATGTAGCCCTGAGGCAAAACATGAACAAGTATTTGTCAATACTACATTAATACCCACAGTCTTTAAGATTAGTTTCCAATTAAAGGAAAAATGAACACATTCAAATAAATGTATGGCTTCCTGTCATGTATGTGAGGCCCTATTCATTTATACCTTGTCAAGATGTCTGGGCAGAACTACTAGCATAATTTGTTTACAGGACTGCTACTTAATTGAGCTTTTTGTAATCCATAGTGAACCTTAGGATTCATCCTGTTTCTGAAGGATCAGATTTCAGAAACTGAAGGTATGGTAGCACCACCACTGCTTCATTCCTTGGGTCTTTAATAGTAGCTCTAGTCTTACTCTTTCCCTGAGATGTAACTTTTGAATTATCATCTTGGTCTGGGGAGAGAGGGTAGTAGATTAAAAGGTTTCTCCTTGGCCTTTTAGGCCATGATAACTCATACACCTCAGGCTTGTTATACAATGTGGTGATTTCTCTAAGCATGTAAATTTAAACTACACAGTTCAAAACTGTGAAATGATCACTGATTGTGTCTGTGGAGCCAGTGGATATACTGCAATCCAATTTTAACCCAGGATATCCCCTACAAACTGGTCCTCACGAACTTCTTCCTATTCCTCCTCCTTCTAAAGATTTATTTATTTGAAAGGCAGAGTTACACAGATACAGGAATAAATGAGGGGCAGAAGAGAGAGAGAGAGAAGAGAGAGAGAAAGAGAGAGGGAGAGAAATTCCATTCTTTGTTCACCAAATGGCTGCAAAGCCTGGATGAAGGCAGAAGCCTGGAATTCCATACAGGTCTCTCACATAGGTGGCAGAGCCCACAGGACTATCTTCTGCTTTTCCAGGTGCATTAGCAAGGAACCGGATCAGAAGTGGAACACCCGGGGACTCGAACCACTGTTCACATAGGATGACAGCATTGCAGGTGGTAGGTTAACCCTCAGTGTCATGATGACAGCCTCACAAACTTTTCTTCTAACAAGAGAATTATTATAGTGCTTGAGTTTCTGAATATCATTGTTCACTCAGATCCTCAATGTGTCCTCAATATGTCAGTATTCTTTTTTCACTACTATAAAGTCACTTATGTAGATGACTGAAGATTCTTTAATGAAAGGAAAGGGGGAATCATACCTACCACCGTTTCACAGAAATAATCCACTTAGGAAGTTATCAATTCATTAGTTGACAATTTCTGAATCTGAAACATTGGCTCAAATGTCGGATCTGAGCAAGGGATCATGAATTTTTATTGGAATAGCACCTGTCAATCCCCTGCTACTCTACTCTTTGTTTTGGTTGTAGATAGGAATCTATAGCATTGTTGGCATTCTGCTTTTCCCAAGAGATTCCTTGCACTATTAAATGTTTCTGAACACCCTATGGCCAAAACGACTTGGCAGCCCCTTGTGACCTTGATGGTCTTTATGATAATTGTATCCTCCTGTTTTCTGGCAGGTAAATGTCACCACCTGGCCTCTATTACTTCAAAGCTGCATTTATCTCAATGAATATTAATGAATCCTGACCTGAGACTATCCCTCTTACCATCAGCTCTGGCTTGGACAAGTGAGCTGCCACTGAACTTCTTAGTAACACTGGTGCTCCTTTCCCCAGTATTTTCCTGATAGCGTTGGTAAATGTTTCTTACCTATAGGTTATCAAAGTACTATATTTTTATAACCACGGATTATGTACACATGGTATTTTATATCCATGGTTTATATACCTATGGTATTTCACATCTATTACAATATTTCCACTTCTTAAATCTTTCTAATTTTTGATCTAACATCTTGCAGGAAAACAATTTCTGAATTTGCTCCATCCTCTGGGATCCTTGTTAGAGTGTTAAATGTTGTACCCTATAATGTAGTCCCTTCCAAGTTAATAAATTCTTGTTCATTTTACATTCTAATTTCCTTAAATATCCAATATTTCACCCTTAAGCATCCAATCCCAGAATACTCTTCAGAATCCAACTGGAGTACCCTACCTAATTATGGCAGGCCCTTTTCAATAAAATCCTGTTTTGTCTTGCTTTGTTTTCCTTCTTTTTTAGGTCCAGTGCATTCCCAACCAGGTTATGCTGAGATTAAATGTAGAACTCTGCCTGAAAGCTAGAAGAGACAGGATAGTGTCAGAAGGAGATCCTCCATTCCCGGTGGGTAGGTGGCTTCAAGCGGCTTCAAGATGATGTTGGGTGGGAATACAACAGTTCTAACTAGGGAGGATATATTCTCTCTGCAAACACTGAAGATTCAAAAGTTGTGCAGTGCCAACATCCTCATTGCCTTTATCCAGAAGTGTTCTTTCCGTGTTTCAGGTTCCCAGGGCCCTCAGCGGACTCTGGATTTAGTATAACAGACTTGGATGATCATTTACATTCTCTGGAACTATGCAACTGTGACTATAGAGTCCCAAGTCTGCCCTCATTCCCTTGCAAGAGATAATGACCACTTTTAAGTTACCCAAGAGATCCATTTTCTTTCACTTTGAGCTTGTAATTGCTCATTAACATTTCTCAGTTTCTCATTATTCCTCTCTGAATTGTTGATACAATTTTAAAATAGAACCCTACTGACCTTGCAGGCTTTTCTTCTGTAGCTCAAAGGACTAAATCACCAGAAGGAACCTAGTAAAATCATCATGTTCTAATGTTTAAGTCATCAGAACAGGCACAAGCACCCTCACCATACTCAGTCATTGGCTTTGAGAAGTTCAATAAAACCGTCCTCTGTGTGAACACAGTGGTAGATTCTAGGAGGTGAACCTAGAGGGATGAGTCAAATAGGCTCTCTCTAGGAGAAGACCTAAGCTTGGCAGTAACAAAACATCACCAAGTACAGTTTCCCCATATTAAGATTGAAAATACTTAGAGCGGAAGTTGAAGGATTTGTCCCAGATCACAAATTCAAATAGTCTCAAATTGACATATTTTGTTTAACATTTACTTATTTGCAGAACCATGTATCAATTGAATAACAGGTGTATCTACTTAGAAATCAAAGAGATAAATGCTCAAATCCCAACTCAGTGCTAGTTCATCCTTAATCTGCTGAAATCCTTATATAAACCCTCCTGAATACTTACGCAAAATTTTATGTCTAGCCAGTCATGCAAGGGAAGATTTAGGCTTGGCTATTAAAGAGGAAACAGGAGTCCATTGAGCAAAGTGGAAATATTTTTCCAGACAGAAGAAAGCTGAGCAAAACTGAAAAGACATAAAAATACATGAATAATTTGAATAATGGCCCGGTGATTTTGAAGATGAAAATTATATTCACATTGATACTAGAAAAAACTGGACAATATACAGCAAAAAGGAGTTTTTAAGCTAATAGCCAGTGCAGTTGCCAGAAAACTGTCTTATGAATATTTGGATGCAAAATATATAAATAAATGGATGTGACAAAATAAAATATAGTTGATTTAGATTCTTTCAGTGTTACATGAAGAATTAGCGCATGTATACATCAAACTATTTACACACATTTATTCTCTGACATTTATTCTCATTTTCTTCCCTTCAAAATCCAACTCACTTTTGACAAGGAAAATATTTAGAAGTTGTTCTTTTAAAAGATTTATTTATTTGAAAGCTCGAGTTAGAGAGAGAGAGAGAGAGAGACAGAGACAGAGATCGTCCATCCACTGTTTCCTTCCTCAAATATCCATGATAATTAGGACCAAGCCAAGCCGAAGCCAGGAGCCAAGAACCTTCTCTTGGTCTCCCCTATGGGTGTCAGGGGAACCAATATTTGGGCCATCTTCCACTGCCTTTCTGAGACCATTCGTAGGGAGCTGGATGTCAGGTAGATCAGTCAGGATTTGAATCAGTGCACATATAGGATGCCAGCATCACAGCTCACAGCTTTGCCTGCCCCACCACAATGCCTGCCCCTAGAACTTGTTCTTTAAGGCAAAGCTCAAATAGTGCTGCAAATCGTGCTGTGCTGTGAACTGGACTGAATTCCATCCTACCTCCTGCTCCTGAAAATCGCTGACCCTTTTTTTTTTTTTTTTTTCAGATAATAAGTACTTTTACTTGAGAATTAAAATCAGTGTGTGAAAGTGCAAGTAAAAGGAAATAATTATAAAATGTATTTCTTTAGCATTCAGCTTATTGTATGAGTTGATATAAATATTTGATTATCTATCTGAAATATCAATGATTGCTAACTCATGTTTTGGAATGACTAGCATCATTTCTTAGCCTCAATGTATGCAGATAAATTATATGTGTATAATTTTTATGTATTCTATTAAGTTTCCAAGTTAGTTATTTTGATAATAATTATGAGACTTGATGTTAGATTGGAATCTTTTCTACTAATTGGCTATATGACTTATAGCAAATTTGGTTTCTTTATATGTTTAATAATAGTAGGAATACGTCAGAATTGTTGTAAAGACAGAAGTGAAACAATGAAGGTAAAGACAGGAACATGTTAGGTATTCAAAAATACTGCCATCTGAATGTGCTGTTGTTTAAGGAAAGCAATGATTTTATGCTGAATCCACGTAGGCATTGTTGTAAAGTAGAAAGGGGATTTCACTGGAAACCAGGCAATGTGTCCCATTGTCCAAAGTGAGTAAAATTAGCTGCACGATTTCAAAGGAGTCATTGACCTTATATGGATCTATATGGATTTGTTCTTTAGCAAAGTTAGGTGATATTGCTAATTAGCAAATTTCAAAGCTGCTCTGAGCAGCCTTTAAAAAATCAGACATTGTTTGGCTTGTTTCACATGTCCTATGTGTTGAATGGGGACATTGAGTAAATACAGGGGAGTCAACTCTTTTCACCTTTTTTTACAAGCACAGAAGCCTGACACTGTGTGTTTTACATCATGATTGTTCTGGTAGGATATGAATAAAACAGAGATTATAATACTTAAAAAATGGAAAAAAAACACTAGGATAGGCTGTTTTTAAAAATTATATCTTATTAAAGTGTTTGACTCCAGAAAGATTTGTAGCTAATTAAAAAAAAACTAAATGCAGCTATTTAAAAGAAATATATAGAAATTTAGATAACTCTACTGTTAAAATTATGAATAAAGGGCCAGCGCCGCGGCTCAATAGGCTAATCCTCCACCTAGCAGTGCTGGCACACCGGGTTCTAGTCCTGGTCCGGGCGCCGGATTCTTTTCCGGTTGCCCCTCTTCCAGGCCAGCTCTCTGCTGTGGCCCGGGAAGGCAGTGGAGGATGGCCCAAGTGCTTGGGCCCTGCACCCCATGGGAGACCAGGAGAAGCACCTGGCTCCTGCCTTCAGATCAGCGCAGTGCACTGGTCGCAGCTCGCCAGCCGCGCCGGACATTGGAGGGTGAACCAACAGAAAAAGGAAGACCTTTCTCTCTGTATTTCTCTCTCACTATCCACTCTGCCTGTCAAAAAAAAAAAAAAAATCATGAATAAAGGACTTGCACCTCACAAACATTTGGTGATTGAAGAAGTTAAGTAGACTCCAAGCAGGATAAAGGCCAAGAAGTACAAACTAAGACATGACAATTAAATTTCTGAAAACTAAGGACAAACAAGCAAAACATTTAAAAGCAGCTATATAGCAACAAACTACTAAGCACAGGAGATCACCAGTTCAATTGGTATTCAATTTCTCATATGAAAGCACAAATACTGAAAGCATGTGGAATGCATTTTTCAGGTAGAAGATGAAAATAACACTCAATGGTAAATTTTATATCTAATTAAATTGTATTCAGAAATGATGAATAAATAAAGTCCAATTAAAGAAAATCAATTTGCCATGAAAAGCAGTAGTTTTAAAGACTGGCTGAAGGAAGTATTTTTTTTAACTTTTATTTAATGAATATAAATTTCCAAAGCACAGCTTATGGATTACAATGGCTTCCCCCCCATAACGTCCCTCCCACCCACAACCCTCCCATCTCCCACTCCCTCTCCCCTTCCATTCACATCAAGATTCATTTTCGATTCTCTTTATATGCAGAAGATCAATTTAGCATATATTAAGTAAAGATTTCAACAGTTTCCACCCACACAGAAACACAAAGTGTAAAATACTGTTTCAGTACTAGTTATAGCATTAAATCACAATGTACAACACATTAAGGACAGAGATCCTACATGAGGAGTAAGTGCACAGTGACTCCTGTTGTTAACTTAACAATTTGACACTCTTGTTTATGGTGTCATTAATCTCCCTAGGTTCTTCTCATGAGTTGCCAAGGCTATGAGGCCTTTTGAGTTCGCTGACTCTGATCTTATTTAGACAAGGTCATAGTCAAAGTGGAAGTTCTCTCCTCCCTTCAGAGAAAGGTACCTCCTTCTTTGATGACCCCATTCTTTCCACTGGGATCTCATTCACAGAGATCTTTCATTTAGATTTTTTTTTTTTTTTCTGATCAATTGTGAACAGGAATTGATCACTTGCACTAGTGAGATGGCATTGGTGCATGCCACCTTGAGGGATTGAATTGGAATCCCCTGGCATGTTTATAACTCTACCATTTGGGGCAAGTCCAATTGAGCATGTCCCAAATTGTACATCTCCTCCCTCTCTTATTCCCACTCTTATATTTAACAGGGATCACTTTTCAGTTAAATTTCAACACTTAAGAATAATTGTGTATTAATTACAGAGTTCAACCAATAGTATTAAGTAGAACAAAAAATATTAAAAGGGATAATGTATTAAGTTGTTCATCAACAGTCAGGACAAGGGCTGATCAAGTCACTATTTCTCATAGTGTCCATTTCACTTCAACAGGTTTCCTTTTTGGTGCTTGGATAGTTGTCACCGATCAGGGAGAACATATGATATTTGTCCCTTTGGGACTGGCTTATTTCACTCAGCATGATGTTTTCCAGATTCCTCCATTTTGTTGCAAATGACATATTTCATTGTTTTTTATACTGTTGTATAGTATTCTATAGAGTACATGTGCCATAATTTCTTTATCCAGTCTACTGTTGATGGGCATTTGGGTTGGTTCCAGGTCTTAGCTATTGTGAACTGAGCTGCAATAAGCATTAATGTGCAGACAGCTTTTTTATTTGCCAATTTAATTTCCTTTGGGTAAATTCCAACGAGTGGTATGGCTGGGTTGTATGGTAGGGTTATATTCAGGTTTCTGAGGAATCTCCAGACTGGAAGAAGTGTTTTGAACAGAAATGAAATGGTAAAATAACAGACTGTAACCATTAGAAAGGAGGTAAGAACCAAAAAAAAGGAATAAAGATATATAAATAAGCTGTTCTTCTTACTCTTAAACTTTACATATACTTATATTGAAACAAAAATTAAAACACCACCTGATAGGCAACACAATGATATTTAAAAGTGGAGAAGAAAAAAGTGTCCTTGAAGTTAGGTTTTCATGCTTTACTCTAAATGGTTAAAGATTGAATCAATCAATCAATCTATCTATCTATCTATCTATTAATGCTGAGCACAACTCTCATGAAAAGTGTGCAAAGAACATATTAAAAATGTGAAATGAGAGTATAGTCTAGAAATGATCAGATTTTCACAAGAAGGCAAGAAAAAAGAAACAAGGAAAAACACTCTAAAATTCCATTTACATGACATTTTTGAAATAATAATATTTTAGAAATGGAGACTAGATTAGAGGATGTCTGTGGACTGTAAAAGCCAACATGAGGAGGCATTTGTGATGAAAATCTGTATCTTGACTGTGGTGGTGGATGCACAGATCGACACATATGATAAATTTGTATAGGACTAAACACACACACATACACATATAAAACTGTAATAGTTGAGTAACATTTGCATATTGTATCCATTAATCCTGGTTGTGATAATGGTGTAATTTTGCAAGATGAAGGATACCTGGCACTTCTCTATTATATCTTGTAGCTTCTGGTGAATCTAAAATTGTCTTCAAATTAAATTTTGTTTAAAATAGAACAAAGGCTTCCATAGCCTTGGCAACTCATGACTAGAGCCTAGGGAGATTACTGATGCCATAAACAAGAGTGTCAAATTGTTAAGTGAACAACAGGAGTCACTGTGTACTTACTCCTCATGTAGGATCTCTGTCCTTAATATGTTGTTCAATGGGAATTAATGCTATAACTAGTACTGAAACAGTATTTTACACTTTGTGTTTCTGTGTGGGTGCAAACTGATGAAATTTTTACTTAATATATACTAAACTGATCTTCTGTATATAAAGATAATTGAAAATGAATCTTGATGTGAATGGAATGGGAGAGGGAGCGGGAAAGGGCAGGGTTGTGGGTGGGAGGGAAGTTATAGGGGAGAGAAAGCCATTGTAATCCATAAACTGTATTTCGGAAATTTATATTTACTAAATAAAAGTTTAAAATAAAGAAAAAAATAGAACAGAGGAATAGATACAATGTGAATTTGAGAGCAGAATACATGTTTAAATACATTACATATTAGAGAGTAAATCTTGTTTTCAGAAATTGCTAATAGGTCATACTTTTGGAAATGTTTCACAAAAAAACTAGTTAAGTTCTCAGATAGGAAATATAGGATAAACGTATCCTTGAAAGTCTGTTCTTGACAAAGTCAAGTGTTTCAGTGAAGAAAATATACTGAAAAGCAAATTTGAGCGCTGATGTCATAATACCATTCATTGGTTCAGAATCATCAAGTGGAAAGTCAAGTATGTTTGTAGCTACTTGGTAACTTTGTCAATCCATTCCTAAAAGGTACTCTGGAAACCAACATCTAATCCTTGGAGCATTCTATGACATCTGAAAAATCTCAGGAACTAACAAACACTGAGGAAATTTTCATAAAATATGAAGGATCCACAAAGAGAATAAGATCAACAGCAGAAAGTGAAAAATATTGTGAAGAAGTTCCATAAAAGCAAACAGAAGATAATTTTGCTGGACTGAAACAAGTGAAATGATTGCTGTCTAAATGGCTGGATAGAGGTAAAAAAGGAATCTCTTAACTGTGAAATTAAGATTATGTTATCCAAAACCTACTGGTATGTATATCTTCTGTCACTTGGTGATTGCTAAAAATTAATTATCTTAATGAATACTAGTCCCTTTCTGTCCTTATAAATTGTGATCCTCTTCTCATTCTCTTGCAACAGCTGGAGAATTTGAAAATAAGAAATGCTACCACTTAAGATCTTTCTAAAGTATGGGAGTTATCTTAGTGCATTATTATAAAATAAAAGGACACTGGGGTTACTTAACAAATAATGTGATGTATCGTTTGTTCTTGAAAATCAAAGTTATTAGACACAAACTTCTTTTAAACAGAAAATAGCATGTGCCATCTTTTAGTAAATTGTCTCCCATTAACTAGTGTTTTCAGATATTTGCCTTCAACTGCTGTGACAGGAGGCTTATTTACCTCCTATTTATCTGAGAAGCTGTTTTCTTCCTGGCAGTAATTAGATAGACATTGCTGACTCATACTCAATCCACGCGGCTAGTGTTCAACCCAGAGGGTTCTGAAACTGCCAGATCTCAGGCTAATGAGTGCCAATCCCTGCCATTCAAACGTTTAAAAGAGCATCTGCTACCAAATAAGGAGTGGCAGTGAGCTTGGGATCCAGCAGTTTTCATGGCCATGTGAGCTGTGAAGTCTCACACAGGACCTTACATTCCAAAGGACCAAGTGTTACCGGTGAATGGCAGGGTTCTTGTCTTTGCGCAAGAAAGAATTCAGACGTGAGGCAGAGAGTAGTGGAAAGTAAAATAGCAAGGTTTATTAGGGTAGGGACATCCGTTAGAACAGATGGGCACCTCTCCAGACAGAACCTGAGAGAGAGTGCCCAGTCACTTGGACTGGGGCAGAGCAGGGTTACATGGTTGAGTGGAGAGTACACCTGACCAGGCCACACGGGTGGCTCAGCAGAGAGGCAGAGGGCTGAGCACGCAGTCTGGTGATTGCCGGGTGTTTTTAAGGAGATGGGTCTTGCTTCCCCACCTCTGCTCCTCTTGAAACAAAGGACTTTTTGTATGTAAATAGAAAAACTCCTATCTGATTTTCCCCCTGAAGTTATCAGACAGGGGGAAGCCTGACTGGCATCACCTCACCTTAGAGGAAGGATGGTTATCAAGTAGAAGGGGCTGGGCGCGTTTGAAGTGCAGATACTGGGCTGCACCTGGAAGATTATCAGGCAGAAGGGGAAGGGACCCCCACCTGGGTAGAAGGAGCAGGGCAGGATGCAAATACTGGGCTGCCACTGAAATGTTATTGGGATGACTTTGAGATGCGTATGCTGGACCCAAATGTTGCCTTTGTTACACACACATAAGCTCATATCTGACTTCCTACCTAACACAAACACTTGCTCTGAACTTACTGTCTCAATATCCTTAGTAGTTTCTGAACAAGGAACCCAGCATTTTTATTTTGCACTGGGTCTTGCAAACCAAGTATATGATCCTGGTTGAACGTAAAGTGAAGACATAAAAATAGCTGTCCCTCTGAAGAATGGGAAAGGAAACCCTGTGACTTGACATTCCTGTACCCAGCACCATGCACACTTGACCTTGCTTCTCGTTCTCTCTCTACTGGGTCTTCAGTGTGCCAGTTTCTGACAGGCATTTTCACAATCTGCATGTAATGCTTCACTTATTCAGGAGATTAAAAAAACAACAAACATCAACAACAGAAGAGAAAATGGGGGAGACCAAAGAAACCTGAGTTCAGTTCTGTCAATTAGCATTGAAAGCTGGAGGAAGTCACTTTTTTCTTTTCTATCCCTTTTTATAAAGAACTATGCCTGTGGCTATTCTAACACGTTAAGAATCCTGAAGGTCATCCCAAATTTTAAAGTGTTCTGCCAGGAATATAATGCTAGCAATTCTAGGAAACAACTTAACCAACAAAGAGTTAATGTATGTCCATATACATAATACATGTCTAAATCTTGGAAGAAAGATAGGAAATGCAAAAGATACACACCAGTGGAACAGAAAAACATGCCTTACAAATATTTAGTACATGGATAATGTGGGATTATATAAGTATTCACAGAATAATTCTACTGTCATCTATGTGACTAAACAGTTTTGAGTGCTGAAAAATAGATACCTTTATCAGCTCTTGCTATAATAATGAGCTTTCTTATTATTTTTGTTTTATTTTTAAGATCTTTCTTAGTGTTTAACTTCCATTTCAGGATGATCAACCATTTTAATATTAAATTCAATGATCATCATGAAAAAACAAGATAGTACAAAATTCATTAACAAAGCACATACAATCAATCAGTTGATTCTTAAGTGCCAATATTGACCTTGCATGTGAATGGGTTAAATTTTCCTATCAAAGGATAGAGATTGATTGGATAAAAAAAATCAAATATAATTATGTGCTGCCTACAAGAAACTCAATTTACAAGGTACACAAAGACTGAAAGTGAAGAGTTGGAGGCTGGCGCTGAAGCTCAATAGGCTAATCCTTCACCTGCGGCGCCGGCACATCAGGTTCTAGTCCTGGTTGGGGCGCTGGATTCTGTCCAGTTTGCTCCTCTTCCAGTCTAGCTCTCTGCTGTGGTCCGAGAGTGCAGCGGAGGATGGCCCAAGTCCTTGGGTCCTGCACCCGCATGGGAGACCAGGAGAAGTACCTGGCTCCTGGCTTCAGATCAGCGTGGTGCGCCGGCCGCAGCTCGCCGGCCGCAGCGGCCATTGGGGGATGAACCAACGGAAATGGAAGACCTTTCTCTCTGTCTCTCTCTCTCACTGCCCACTCTGTCTGCTAAAAAAAAATGAAAGAAAGTGAAGAGTTGGAAAAAGACAAACCGTGCAAGGCCAGCGCTGTGGCGTAGTGGATAAAGCCGCTGCCTGCAGTGCTGGTATCCCATATGTTCACTGGTTCGGGTCCTGGCTGCTCCACTTCTGATCCAGGTCTCGGCTGTAGTCTGGGAAAGCAGTACAAGATGGCCCAAGTCCTTGGGCCCCTGCACCCATGTGGGAGACCCAGAGAAAGCTCCTGGCTCCTGGCTTTGGTTCAGCGCAGCTCTGGCCACCATGGCCAGTTGGGGAGTAAACCAGCAGATGGAAGAACTCTCTCTCTCTCTCTCTCTCTGCCTCTCCTTCTCTCTCTGTGTAACTCTGACTTTCAAGAAAATAAATAAATCTTAAAAAAAAAGACATACCATGCAAGTGGAAAGCAAAGAAGAGCTTAGAATTGCTATCCTTATATCAGATAAAACAGACTTACAATAAAAACTGTAAAAAGAGACAAAGTACATTATATATTATGCAGTTATCAGAGGATTGACTTAGAAAGAAGACATAGGAATCATAAATATATATGTACCCAAAACCACACCACCCTGATATATACAGAAAATATTATTAGAACTAGAGAGAGAAAGACTCCAATTTAGGAGTGGAAAACTGCAGCACCCTCCTGTCACCAATGGACAGATCATGCAGACATAAAATAAACAAAAATATGTCAGAATTGAATCATGTTATAGAGCAAAAACCACAGAAAATTTCAGCCAAAAGCTACATAATACACATTCTTCTCATCAACACATACAACATTTTCCAGGATAAATCATTTGTTAAGCCACAAATCAAGTCTCAATAAATCAGAAGAATGAGAAGTCATATTATGTGTCTTCCTAAACCACAAAAAAAGCTAGAAATAGACAAGAAACATGCAAATTTACAAACACATGTAATTTGAACAACATGCTCCTGAATAACTAATGGATCACTGAGGAAATTTGGTAATAAATAAAAATAATTTCTTGAACTAAATCAGAACCTGTAGGATATAGCAAATGTATTAAATGGACAGTTTCTAGCAATATCTGCTTATGTTCAAAAAAAAGAAGGCTCCATCTAATGATGCATCTCAAGGGCTTAAAAAGAGAAGAATAACAAAACACAAATTAGAAGAGGATGCCAAATAATAAAAATCAGAGCAGAAATAACTCAAGCAAAAATTACAAAGAATTAGTGAAACAAAAAACTGTTCATTTTTAAAAAGGATAAACAAACTAGGCTATTCTTTAGTGAGATTAATAAAATAACACAAAAATTCAAATCAATAAAATTAGAGAATAAATGGGACATCATCACTGGTCTAACAAATATGTAGATGATCATTAGAAAATATGAGGGACAACTATATGCTATATGCTAAAATATTTGAAAATATCAAAGAAAGATATGAATTTCTGGATATGTATAATCTTGGATTAAAAGATGAAGATATAGAAAACCTAGCATACCTATAGCAAGTCATGAGATGGAAGCAGTAATTAAAAATCTCCATCAAAGATAGTTGTAGAATCTGATGACTTTATACCTGAGTTCTACAAAACATCTAAAGAGGAACTAACTCAAATATTCTTCAAACTACTCCAAAATATTGAACAGGATGGAATTCTGCCAAACATATTTGATAATGTGAGCATTGCTCTGACACCAAAACCAAATAAAGACATAATACAAAAATCAAATATCTTTGATGAACACAAATGCAAAAATTCTCAAATATTAGCTAACAAAATCCAACAGTATATCAAAAAGATACATACAAACAAAAAATGACATGATCAAAAAGATACATACATACAAACAAAAAATCACATGATCATCTAAATAAACACAGAGAAAGCATTTGATAAGATTCAGTATCCCTTCATGAAGAAATATTCAACTAGCAGAAAAAATATTTGCTAGCTTCATATCTGGCACAGGTTTCATATCCAGAATACATAAGAAATTCAAAAAACTCAACAACAAAAGGCAATTATTCCAGTTATGAAGTGGGCAAAGGACATGAATAGACATTTGTCAAAAGAAGAGATACGAGTGGCCAACAGATATATGAAAAGATTATCAACATCAGTAACCATCAGGGAAATGCAAGTCAAAACCACAATGAGATATATCTCACTCCTGTTGGAATGACTATCATCAAAAATCAGAATGGAGGAGGGAAGGGAATATCCTTATGTTCTTAGAATTTTACCTACAAATCACACTGAATCTGTTAAGGACCTATTAAAATTAAAATAAAAAAATTAAAGAGAATGAATAAGGTATCTTCTCACTCAATTTTGAAAGTTGGCAAATTGAAAAATCTGTAGTGTGGGTCAGCAGATTTTCATACCCCCCACTTTTTAATGTTTGTTATTGTTTTATAAATACCTAAAATGTCTTTTAAGTTAATAATAAAGTAATTAAAATTATATACTGAAGTAATATATAGATGTTATATATATGCATATATATGTCATGTATGACATCAAGAAGTGGTTCAAGTTTCACACTGATTTTTGTTTAGGCAGGCTGAATCAGTTGTAACTTTGTACATGTACATATATATTTTAAATGGAAAACAATACAATACATATACTAAAATTTTTAAAATGAAAAAAATGATGTTCCATTATATAAAAATATAAAGAATAAAAGAACACACACAAATGCCTTTGAATAAATAGCAAATTTGAAGAAAAAATTACTTTAAAAAATTCCCTGTAAACTCAAGAGTATTTGCTCAATCCATAACATATTTTCAAATGAGTTTAGCAATCACTTTGAAGTAGTCAGATATTGATTAAAATCTTGTATTGTTAATAGAATATTTTGCTTCCTCTAACCTTTGCATCTTTGATTTCATAGTAAATTTCTCAAAATAAGCTCAAGAAATAGTTTGGTTCTAATATTTTCTGCTGACTTTTAGCACAGTCAACTACCAGGAGCGCAAATCAAGTAAGATTTGTTTTCATGACTCTAAAAGTTCTTTTTTTTTGTTTTTTATTATTTTGCTGTTTTATTTTAATCATGCATTATTTCATTACTGAATAAGAACGTATTTTTATTTATTTTTTATTTATTTGACAGGTAGAGTTATAGACAGTGAGAGAAAGAGACAGAGAGAAAGGTCTTCCTTCCATTGATTCATGTCCCAAATGGTCGCTAATGGCCGGTGCTGTGCTGATCCGAAGACAGAAGCCAGGTGCTTCCTCCTGGTCTCCCATGCGGGTGCAGGGCCCAAGGACTTGGGCCATCCTCCACTGCCATCCCGGGCCACACCAGAGAGTGGGACTGGAAGAGGAGCAACGGGGACTGGAACCCGGCGCCCATATGGGATGCTGGTGCCACAGGCAGAGGATTAACCAAGTGAGCCATGGTGCCGGCCCCAATAAGAACATATTTTTAACTTGTTAATATGTGGTATGCAGTGAATCATGAAAACCCACATAATATCTTTCCTTGTTGAAGGTATAGTACAGAAGAGGAATCAGGCATTAAGTAGTCATACAAATATTAAGTCTTAAATATATTATATTGGAAAGTATGAGTTATTATGAAATCCTGCTTTGGACTGGAATCAATATGGGACATCAAAAATATTTTTTTAAAAACCATTTCTGTGTTGAAAGCTGACTACTGAAGAATGATATAGTGGGAAAAAGTTGGACTATAATATTTTGAGCAGATGGAAAAAAGTGAAAATGCAATGGTCATTATTTGTGAAGTATAGTATATTGTAAAAGCTAAATTATATTTTAATATTAACACAGTCAATTGGGAAAAGAGATGATGACAGGATAAGAATACACTTTTTAAGCCATGCTAAGGACATTGCCCTTTTATTGAGTTCTTCATTGTGGAGATCACTCTGTTTACTCTATATAGAATGGATCAAATGGTGACAAGAAACAAACTGAAAGCCATTAGCTGATTGTTGGATTGGTTCCTGGAAAGAAGGAAGAGGGGAAGGGAGGGAAAACTATCATGGAGTAAAGTCATCTAAGATCAATTTAAAAGCCAGTTTTGAGAGATATTTATAAGGTACTATTAATAATAAATTGAAGGGGGCCGGCGCCGCGGCTCACTAGGCTAATCCTTCGCCTAGCGGCGCCGGCACACCGGGTTCTAGTCCCGGTCAGGGCGCCGGATTCTGTCCCGGTTGCCCCTCTTCCAGGCCAGCCCTCTGCTGTGGCCCGGGAGTGCAGTGGAGGATGGCCCAGATGCTTGGGCCCTGCACCCCATGGGAGACCAGGAAAAGCACCTGGCTCCTGGCTCCTGCCATCGGATCAGCGCGGTGCGCCGGTCGCAGCGCGCCGGCCGCGGCGGCCATTGGAGGGTGAACCAACGGCAAAGGAAGACCTTTCTCTCTGTCTCTCTCTCTCACTGTCCACTCTGCCTGTCAAAAAAAAAAAAAAATAATAATAATAAATTGAAGGGCATTGAGTATGAGAGGGAAAAACTAGGAGAGATCAGGGGACTTAATGTCAGATCTCTGACTTGCTGATTATACAAAATATTGTTTCATTCATTAAGATATATATCCTGGGTAAGGAGCAGTTTTGAGGGATAGATAATAGTTTTAATTTCAACATACTGAGTTGAGCAGCTTTTTAAATAGGTAAGAATAGACATGTGCATCAGTCCATGTTACATTGCTGTAATGGAGTACATGAAACTGTGTAACTTTAAGGAAAATAAGTTTATTTTGATTCACAGTTGTGGAGGATCAAGGTTGAGGAGTTGTATCTGGTGATGGCCTTCTTGCTGATGATCCTGAGGTTGCACAGGACATCGTGTGGCAAGAGACAAGGAGCACATATGTGTATCTTTTCTTTTCTGGTTTCTCTTCTTCTTCTTCTTCTTCTTCTTCTTCTTCTTCTTCTTCTTCTTCTTCTTCTTCTTCTTCTTCTTCTTCTTTTGACAGGCAGAGTTGACAGTGAGAGAGAGACAGAGAGAAAGGTCTTCCTTCCATTAATTCACCCCTCAAATGGACACTACAACCAGCGCACTGTGCCAATCCGAAGCCAGGAGCCAGGAACCAGGTGCTTCCTCCTGGTCTCCCATAGTATATATGACTGGTGTACAATGCTGTCTGTTTTCCTTAAGGTAATCCTTCCTTTAGAGAAAACTAGGGTTCAGTATAGATTGTGAATATTTTTCTCCTGCATTAGATTTCTGGATTTTTTGCTATGTGCAGGTCGTATCAGAAAACATATCTTTTAAAAAGAATATACATGTATCTTTATAATATTATATATAATATATAGTGCATATATTGTGTATATGTACCCTTTTACTTATAGTTTTAATATTTTTCTGAAGCTCTCTTCATTTTCAGTGAACCCACATTTTGATAATTATCCATTCTTTATCTTTTTTTTAACTTTTATTTAATGAATATAAATTTCCAAAGTACAGCTTATGGATTACAATGGCTTCCCCCCATAACTTCCCTCCCACCCGCAACCCTCCCCTTTCCCACTCCCTCTCCCCTTCCATTCACATCAAGATTCATTTTCGATTCTCTTTATATACAGAAGATCAGTTTAGCATATATTAAGTAAAGATTTCAACAGTTTGCACCCACACAGAAACACAAAGTGGAAAATACTGTTTGAGTACTAGTTATAGTATTAAATCACAATTTACAGCACATTAAGAACAGAGATCCTACATGAGGAGTAAGTGCACAGTGACTCCTGTTGTTGACTTAACAAATTGACACTCTTGTTTATGGCATCAGTAATCACCCTAGGCTCTTGTCACGAATTGCCAAGGCTATGGAAGCCTTTTGAGTTCACCAACTCTGATCATATTGAGACAAGGTCATAGTCAAAGTGGAAGTTCTCTCCTCCCTTCAGAGAAAGGTACCTACTTCTTTGATGACCTGTTCTTTCCACTGGGATCTCACTCACGGAGATCTTTCATTTAGTTGTTGTTGGTTTTTTTTTTTTTTTTTTTTTTTTTTTTTTTTTTGCCAGAGTGTTTTGGCTTTCCATGCCTGAAATATTCTCATGGGCTTTTCAGCCGGATCCGCATGCCTTAAGGGCTGATTCTGAGGCCAGAGTGCTGTTTAGGACATCTGCCATTCTATGAGTCTGCTGTGTATGGATGAATCAAAGCATATTAGATAGTAACTTATTAGACACATGCATTAATCACTTTATTGTTTTTCTACAAGAGTTATCAAAAAATTTGTGAAAAATGGAATTAAAAGATAAATTTATTTTTTGCAACATTTTTTAAAAAAAAAGCACCCAAGAAGTCTTCAGTAAGTTCACAGAAAATGAATACTATGAAAAAGCTAGGTATGAATTTCAAACATTTTTGCAAAATAAACTTACCTATCTTCTTTTTTCATGAACTTTTCTTTATCAACTTCAATGTACTTTATTAATTGTGTCAGTAAAAAATAAAATATTTTTTCTATTTGTCATTTTTATGAATATAGCTAACATGTTTTAATATTTTTAGAAGTAGCGGTAGACACTTTTCACAGGTTGTCTTTTTAAAGAAAGACCAGCTTTTCATTATCAATATTTTAAAAACACAAAGTAAAAGATTCAATTTGTGAAAGACTATTTTGTGACTATCAGTAATACTGGAACACAAACAATAAGACTATATTGTGGAACTATGAAAAATTTTGTGGTTTATGACAATGTTTTGTAGGTAGGAATTTTTTAAACAATTCTTAGAGCTAGAAAATAAAGCATTTACAGGTGAAATTTGATGCCTGAAATCTACTTTAAAATAATTCATGGGGCCTCTTGTGATACCTGCATCTTACATAGGAATACCTGGGCTCAAGACCTGGCTCTGCTCCTGATTCCAACTTCCTGCTAATGCAGATCCTGGGAAGCAGCAGGTGATAGCTCAGGTCTTGGGTTCAGGAAGCCAACATGTGCTATCTGGAATGAGTTCCCACCTCCTAGTTTTAGCCCAGACCAGTTCCAGCCACTGAAGGCATTTAGGAGTGAACCAGAAGATGGGACTCTTTCAGTCTGTGTCTTTATTTCTTTATTTCTCTTTTTTTCTTTTTATCTACTATCTTTCAAAAAATAACACAAATGAGAGAAAGAGAGAGAGAGAGTGAGAGAGAGAGAGAGAGCAAAGAGACAGAGAGAGATCTTCCATTTTCTGATTTACTCCCCAATGGCTGCAATGCCCAAGGCTGGGCCATGTTGAAGCCAGGAGCTTCATCTGGGTCTCCCACATGTGTGGTAGGGGACCAAACACTTGACTGTACTCTGCTTTCTTTCCTAGGCAATTAGCAGGGAGTTGGACAGGAAGTGGAACAGTCTGGACATGAACTGGTTCCCATATGGGATGCTAGCATCACAGGTCACCATGCCAGACCCAAAAAAAAGTAATTTTAAAAATGTCACATGAGTAAATGAAAAAAGAACATAAAGCTGATTTTTTGTAGGGTGGGTATAGAGTGGACTTTTACTTTTCATGAACTTTTGGAAGTGTCTTCATATGTCACTGTGCTTTACAATTTTTATAGACAATTATATTATTTTTTAAAATCAACTTATTACAGGCCGGCACCGTGGCTCACTCTGCTAATCCTCCACATGCGGCGCCGGCACCCTGGGTTCTCGTCCCGGTAGGGGCGCCAGATTCTGTCCCGGTCGCTCGTCTTCCAGTCCAGCTCTCTGCTGTGGCCTGGGAGTGCAGTGGAGGATGGCCTAAGTCCTTGGGCCCTGCACCCGCATGGGAGACCAGGAGAAGCACCTGGCTCCTGGCTTTGGATCAGCTCAGTGTGCCGGCCGCAGTGCTCCGGTTGCAGCGTCCATTGTGGGGTGAACCAATGGAAAAGGAAGACCTTTCTCTCTGTCTCTCTCACTGTCCACTCTGCCTGTCAAAAATAAATAAATAAATAAATAAATAAATAAACTTATTATAAATTCTAATGCCAAATTTTCTATATTTAGGTATTTTTGCAATTTAGTTTTTTCAGGGGATACAAAGAGAATTTTAGTTAACATATTAGCTCTTATTGATATTTTTATTACATCACTGAGAATGCCATAAAGCCTTTGATATAAAATAATTCTCTAATAAACTTGCCATCCAATTCTGAATGAATACTTGCTTATAATTGTTTTTCCTGTTGTTGAGACTCAAGATTGTTGGAACACAATGCTATTTAAATCAAGGTCATTTGTACAAACTTTCATCATATATGAACTGAGATCAAGAAAGTGAGAAATACTATTTGCCATTACTTTTTAATAACCACTTTATAGATCTTACCTTGTCTCTCCCCCTCCATTTCTCTGTCTCCTAAACTCTTTGAAAGTTGACTATTGCTTATGCAACTGTCCTTTCAGAGGCTTTTGTAAATATTCTGAAGACACTTTTTCTAGATGAGAAAAACACCTTGGGTGGCTGCCTAGCCTAGTCTCATTAATATGCATCTGCATTGCCCTCCTGTAACAGACATAGAGAAAAATACAGAGATAGGAGGGTGGGGGATTGAATTATGTGAATTTTCCTCTCCTGACAAGGTGATGAATCAAATAACTGTATTTGTTTCTGAATATCTATTTTGTATTCTTCATTCCAGGAATTTCTCTAGCAGGCAAGACAAACAACTTGAAAAATCTAAAAAATTGATCCCCATTGAGATCAGTTAACAGTCTTTCAGAGTGGGTATAAAATTTACCCTTGAATTTGGAATAAGGGTATATTCAGTTTCAGAGAAGAAAGGCACATAAGTGTATAAATATTTGAACATTAATATTAGGTCAGCATTAAGCACCATCTAAATGGATAACTAAGTAACCCCAGAAGAAAAATGCAACTTTACTGATTTGAAATGTTGTTCCTTAATCTTTACCTTTATTCTGTGCATTTTCTCCAACTCTTGATTTTACTATTGATTTCTTCCATAAATGAAAGTGATGTTAGACTACCGCTTTTTTTTATAACTTAGTCGTTTAAAAAACTTTTGGATCTTATTAGGTAAAAGCTGTTGAGTTTGGAGGTAAAATTAGAAAAAAAAATGTTTACGACTGGAGTAGCCATGGAATATAAGAGGAAAGAAGTTCAAGAAAGAAGGTAGCAAGGGCTAGAATAAGACTGTGTACCTTTTGTGCTTATTGAATACATACTCAATGATTACTTTCATCTTAGAAAATGAGGGGAAAAAAGAGAAAATTAAATGTAAGCAGAAAAAAGAGAAATAATAAGTAGCAGAGCAGCAATGAATGAAATTAAAGTCATGAAATCGACAGAAACTGAACAAAAGCAAACCCTTTTTCTTTTAGAGGATCAATAAAATAAATATGCCTATATCCAGGATGAGAAAAAAAAGAGAAGGCACATATCACTACTGTCAGAAATACAGATCTCCATGCATGCTAACAGAATAATAAAGGAATAACATCTCCAGAAATACGTTTTTAGACAAATATGATTACCTATATGAAAATTAATCAATTCTTTGTAATATGCAATCTTCCCAAACACATACATCAACATAGACAATCTGAATATCTATTCTACTACACAAAAGAAATTCATTCAATAATTAACAATCTTCCAAACAGAATGAATCAGATGTAGATGGATTCAGTGGTGAATTCTACCAAGTATTTAAGAAGAAATTACACAAATGTTCTACAATAGCTTTCAGAATATAGAAGCTTTCTCTGAGGCCAATAGTACCATGATACTAATATAAAGAAATATTTACAAAAAATTATAGATGAATATTTCTCAAGAAGATAGATGTGAAAATATTTCCAAATTGAATGCAACAGTTTTAAAAAGAAGTGCACATCATAATTAATGAAATTTATCCCAGGTATAAAATGATGATTCAACATTCAAAATAAATTAATGCACTTATCACATCACCTGGCTAAAAGAAAAGCTTAGTAGATTCTGAGAGAACTGTTGACAAAAGCATTCATGGTGAAACTTTCAATAAACTAGAAATAAGAAGGAATTTCTTCAATTTGAGAAAGAATATCTATAAAAAACTACAGTTAATGTCATGCTTTATGGTGAGATATTAGGAGTTTTCCTACCAATGTTAAGGGCAAGACAAAAATGACTCCTCTTACTTCTCCTTTTAAATATCTCCTTTTCAATAATGGAAATCTTGGCTAAAACTATATAACAGGAATATACGTATTTTCGGAAGGAAAAACCAAAACTGTTTTCGTTCGCATATGAGATGATCATCTGTGTAGACAATCCAAAAGAACTGACAAATCACTCCTGGGAATAATAAGTATTGATTGAATGATTTCAATGTATAATCTTAATATACAAGAGTTAATTTCTTCATCTATACCAATAATGAACAAGTGGAATGCAAAACTAGAAACAAAATGTCATTTGTATTAGCAACTCCAAAAATAGCTCACACAGGGAAATTCTACGAAAATATGCACAAAACTCATATAAGCAAAGATGCCAAACTCTGATGAATAAAATCAATGAAGAGCTAAATAAATTGAAATGTATTCTATATTCCTAGATAAGAAGATGAAATTTTCAAGATGTCATTCATTTCCAATAATCTACAGGTCCAATGTAACCCCTATCACAATCCCAGGAGTTATTTTGTGGATATCATCCAATTGATTTTCAATTTTTTATGAAAAGGCAAATAACCCAACATGACAAATAGAATAATGAAGGAAAAGGACGAAGTTGGAAAACTGACTCTACCTTACTTCAAAACTTACTGTAAAACTGCAGCAATTAAGGCAGTGTGGTGTTGGGAAAACAATAGATGAATAGACAATTGGAAGTCCAGAGTCCTGAAATAGACCTATGTGATACACTTAGCTTATCTTTGGCAAAGGAGCAAACGAAAAGGAGCAAAATATAATGTTTTCTACAACAGGTTCTCAAAAATTGGCCATTCATAGACAAAAAGAAAAGAAAAAGAATCTTTATAGAGTCCTTACACCCTTCACAAAAATTAATTCAAAGTGGACCATAAACATAAGTAAATATAACATGCAAAACTATCAGACTTCTATAAGAAAACAGAAGATAGAATAGATCTGGGAGTTAGTGATGAATGTTGAGATACAGCACTAAAGACGCAATTCATAAAAGGACTAACTGACAAGCTGGGCTTCATTACAATTAGGAACTTCTATTCTGTAAAAGACAATGTCAAGAAGATAAACCAGAAACTAGGAGAAAATATTTGCAGAAGTAATGTCTGATAAATAACTGTTCCTCAAAATATGTAAAAACACTCTTAAGATTTAACAACAGGAAAAAATAACCTAATTTAAAGATAGGTTGAAGATACTAACGTACACCTCATCAAAGGGGATGTACATATGGAAAACAAGCATATGAAAAGAATTTGTCAAATGTGAGCTAAAGCATTATGAGATACCACTATAAACCTTCTAGATCTGCCAAATCCAGAGCACTGATCCTATCAGGTGCTGATAAGAATGTAGAACAACAGAAACCCTCATTCATTGCTTGTGGGAAGGCAAATGGCATAGCCACCTTAAAAAACAGTTTGTTAATTTCTTACAAAACTAAAAATACTCTTAGTATAAGATCCAACAACCATATTGTTTAGTATGTACTCAAAGGAGTTGAAAAGTTATCCGTACAAAAATCTAAATATAAATGTTTATTGTAACTTTATGTTGAAACTTGGAAGCTATCAATTCAGTAGATGAATGAATAAATAAACCATGGTACATCCAGAAAATGGAGTATTATTCAACTCTATAGAAGAGCTATGAGTATTAAGCCATGAAAAGACACGGAAGAAATGTAAATATACATTACTTAGTGAAAACCCCAATCTGAAGTGGCTATATATTATATGGTTCCAATCATAGGGAATTTTGGAAGAGGCAAAATGATGGGGGTAGTAAGAAGATCATCAGTTTCCCAGGGTTAGGGATAGGGGAAGACAGGGATGGATAGATGGAGCACAAAAGATATTTGAGGCATTGAGAGTACTCTGTATGATGATATGTAGTGACATGTACATATTCATGTAAACCCATAAAATGTGCATCAGCAAGAGTGGATCCTAATGTGAGTTTTGGACTTTGGGTGATTATCAGTACCCAAAGTCAATATAAGTTCATCAGTTGTAACAAAAGGAATCATTCTCGTGGGGGATATTAATAATGTGGGAGATTGTGTGCATGTGGACAGGCATCATTTGGGAAATCTCTTTACCCATCTCTAAATTTTGCTATGAACTTTAAAGAACTCTAAAAATATGCTTAGTAAGTTAATACCCAGACTCTCTTCTGCAATACGAAAGCCTTTTATTAGAGATGAATCTCTTCCCATGTATCAACTTAAGTCTGAAAAATTATGAATAAGATCAAATGCATTGAATTCCCCTCCCCCAGTTTCTAGCTACATATCTTCTCTTCTGAATACATAGAAATTTCCTACAGTTTGTGGTTGACAAGATACATCCTTTCCCACTGCTAATTTATTTCTTCCTCAAATTAGCCTATTCTTATCCATACCATGTACTTCATATGAATGACTCTCTCTCAGTTTACCTAGAGAGAAATAAGATTTCAATGTGATGTATAAGGGGATATATTCTTATTACATGAAATTGATAAAAACAAAATTATTACTGGTTAACTTATTTTCTCTGGAAGATTTTCCTATCATAAAGGTATAAAGTCTGAATCTTCCTCCTGCAAAATTAACTGGTATTGCAGGTTGTGTTTTGAGACATTACTATGTCTTTAATGTATATTGAAACTTCTGCCACATGGATGTTTGTGATATTGTCTTTTAGTATGTGTATCTCCGCTCTTACTTTGTCATGTATATCTATAGGGCCTGTGATTGGATTTACATTAAATATATTCCAGAAGTACTTGTTACATGTTATCAATAAGCAGATTAAATGAATTGCTTATGTCTAGTAAGAAAGTCATGAGAACTATGATGTTATGACAAAAACAAAGGCTCTTTAATCATTTGAAAGTAGGAGAGGAAAGAAGAAATTTATAAAATAGGTGTATTAAGAGGGAAAATGAGCTGAAGTCTGGACTTATTTATAATACTACACTGACCTTCAGAGTACAATAGCACCATGTTTGTGCATAATAGGATATTCTGAAAATCTTATTGAAAGTATAGATTTTCTTTATATAAAATATATCAGGAACAATATGACAGTTGAAGGGCGTTTTAGTGGTTCTGTAAAAACTTTGATGTTAACCCAATGTGTCTATAAACCCCGGCTAAGACTATAATGCTATTATAGTCTGAAATACGGTACATGTGTGGTCATTGTGGAAAATGAAATTCTCTATCATTATTTTCCAGAAAAGGAAATCGTATTCTGCTCTTAAACTTTAAAGGTCCTATAGAAAATAGATTGTGTTAGATGAATGTGATTTTTATAATTTAGCACCAATTGGAATCAACGGTGGTAATTTGTATATATGTTGATTTATGTGGTTAAATATGCTAATAGATAATGCTGTTAAATTAGTTTGATTTGATTCATGGAAAATGCATGCCAATAGAGACTCACTTGAAAATTAGTTGGCATAATGATGGTTCAAGAGTTTGCATTTATATTAATGAGTATTAGTGAATCAAGCTCTAGAAACTAACAAGATGCAACCTGTATGCTGAAGCTGGGAAGAAAAGTAACAAATAATTAAGAAGTGATGTGATCCCCATTATCCTTAATTCAACTCTATCAAACAGAGATGAGCACACCTGTCCAAGAGCAGCAAAGCTAATCATAACCCTATTTATTTTTGTGTATTTTAGAGTTAGACACAGAGACTGACAGGGAGACAGACACACAGAGATCTCCCACTCCCTGGTTCATCCCCAAATGTCTGCTGTTAACAGGGCCTGGGCCAAGCTGATGCCAGACACTAAATTCAAATCTCACACATATGTGATAAGAACCAAACTACTTGAAATAGTACCTGTTGCCTTCCAGATCTGTGTTAGCAGGAAGCTAGAATCAGGAGTGGAGCCAGGACTCAATCTGAAACACTCAAATATGGGATGCAGACATTTTAGTCAGTTGGCCAAACGGCCACCCTTGTGATATAGTTTTATGCAAAATCTATTCTTGCATGATGTAGTGGGACAACATAATTAAATTACATATCTCTAGGATAATCATACACTGATGTATGTACTGTGCTAAAAGCCCAATCCCTACTCAAAATGGTGAAGTTGTTTATATTTACTATTTCAGCAGCAATTTCCCTGAAAATGAAATTTGAATTTGGAATTCCACTGAAATACTTTACAAAGAAACAATTTATATGCACCAGGCAAGAATATTTAATACTTTACTACTTTTAAGATCTGTTTGAAGAATGTATACAATTTTAGAGCTATTTTCATAATTTTGGCAATAATCCCCGAGAAAGACATTCTTGAGGGAACTTAAAACAAGAGTTCCCAGGTAGGTCAACATAAAGTGAATATCTTCTCTATGACTGTTTCCGCTATGCAACAACTTAATTTACCTAACCTCACTATTACAAGATCTAAAGTAGAAAAAATAGTAATTCACACTTGTAGTTGTTAGTTGAATGATTATTTTGCCAACTACCTTCTATTTCCTTTAAAAATTCAAATACAGTAATGATGGCAAAAAGGAGATAAATTGTTAATGTTGCTTTTTGATATCCTAGAAGTAACTTTTTTGAGTGCTTTTTTGGGAAATTATTTGAGAGAGAGCAAGGGAGAGAGAATGTTTGCTCCCATCCACTGGTACACTCAAATGCCTACAACAATTGTGATTGGGATGGACTGAAGTCAGGAGCTGAGAAGTGAATCTAGGTCTCCCATATGGGTGACAGGGACCCGATTACTTGGACCACCAATGCTGTCTCCCAGGATCTTCAATAGCAAGAAATTGAAGTCAGAGGTAGAGTTGGATATCGAATGTTGGTACTTTGAGAGGGAGGATGTCTTAATCCGTGTCTAAACTGCAAAGCTAATCTCCTGTCCCAGTGCTGACTTTTAAAATTTTAAATAAACCTTATTATAATTATTATTGTTATG
This sequence comes from Oryctolagus cuniculus, assembly GCF_051225735.1. Lineage (NCBI taxonomy): Eukaryota > Metazoa > Chordata > Mammalia > Lagomorpha > Leporidae > Oryctolagus > Oryctolagus cuniculus. The sequence goes on from NC_142871.1 coordinate 120,997,077, forward strand.
TTTTATGTTCATTCTCATCTGTTAAGTGTACAATAGGAATTGTCTGCCCAAAACTAATACAGATGTTAAAGCCCTGATGTCTTAGATGGAGTAAAGACAAAGACTTGATGTATGGTGGCAACTATGATAAGGGGCAGGCAGAAGTTCCTTAGATTACTGGGGACATGCCCTTGGAAGGTGATTGCTGCAAGAGTGTCAATTTTTGAGTTCAAGTTTGGGCTTAGTTTTCTGTCTCTGTTTCTGGCTCACCATGTGATTGTCCCCATATCTAGGAAGTCCAGCTTCCACAGACACTGGATTATGGGATGCCTAATGTTGAACAATAATCTCCAAATTGTAAGGTGAAATAAACCCTTTTGTTCACAAAAAGCTCATCTTAGGTATTTTAATTAAAGGAATGAAAAGCAGACTGCTACATCACCCAATTTTAAAAATATCAAGGTTATGACTTGGTTTCCCTAAGTGAAACACAATGCAATTACAATCATTTAAAGCAATGCAATAGGAACATTTATTGAAATGAAAAATGTTCAATATATGTGACTAAAATGACAAAAATGCATTGTAAAACAATATGCATATTATTTTTATCTATGTAGATAAAGGAGATAAATCAAATGCTAACACCCATTACAAAAAGATCAGCATCAATTTAATCTAGTACAAAGACCAAGTTCTTTTTTTATTTTATTTTATTTTTTTTTTAACTTTTATTTAATGAATATAAATTTCCAAAGTACAGCTTATGGATTACAATGGCTTCCCCCCCATAACGTCCCTCCCACCCGCAACCCTCCCATTTCCCTCTCCCTCCCCTCTTCCATTCATATCAAGATTCATTTTCAATTCTCTTTATATACAGAAGATCAGTTTAGTATATATTAAGTAAAGATTTCAACAGTTTGCTCCCACACAGAAACATAAAGTGAAAAATACTGTTTGAGTACTAGTTATAGCATTAAATCACAATGTACAGCACATTAAGGACAGAGATCCTACATGAGGAGTAAGTGCACAGTGACTCCTGTTGTTTACTTAACAAATTGACACTCTTGTTTATGGCATCAGTAATCAACCTAGGCTCTTGTCATTGAGTCGCCAAGGCTTTGGAAGCCTTTTGAGTTCCCATGTTGGATCGTTCTCTCCCTTTTTTATTCTATCAGCTAGTATTTGCAGACACTAGTCTTGTTTATGTGCTCCCTTTTGCTCTTAGTCCTTTCATTATGATCAATTGTGAACAGAAATTGATCACTGGGACTAGTGTGACGGCATTGGTGCATACCACCCTGATGGGATTGAATTGGAATCCCCTGGCATGTTTCTAACTCTACTGTTTGAGGTAAGTCAGCTTGAGCATGTCCCGAATTGCACATCTCTTCCCTCTCTTATTCCCACTCTTATAGTTAACAGGGATCACTTTTCAGTTAAATTTCAACACTTGAGAATAACTGTGTATTGATTACAATATTCAACCAAAAGTATTAAGTAGAACAAATAAACAAAAAAAAATACTAAGAGGGATAACGTATTAAGTTGTTCATCAACAGTCAGGGCAAGGGCTGATCAAGTCACCATTTCTCCTAATGTTCATTTCACTTTAACAGGTTTCCTTTTTGGTGCTCAGTTAGTTGTCACCGATCAGGGAGAACATATGGTATTTGTCCCTTTGGGACTGGCTTATTTCACTCAGCATAATGCTTTCCAGATTCCTAACAGGGATCACTTTTCAGTTAAAATTTAAACACCTAAGAATAATTGTGTGTTAATTACAGAGTTCAACCAATAGTTCTTTTTTATTTTTAAAGATTTATTATTTTATTTGAAAGGCAGAGTTACAGGGGCCGGCACTGTGGTGCAGTGCACTGGTGCCCTGACCTGAAGTGCCGGCATCCCATGTGGGCACTGGTTGGAAACCAGGCTATCCACTTCCAATCCAGCTCTTTGTTATGGCCTGGGAAAGCAATGGAGGATGGCCCAAGTCCTTGAGCTCCTGCACCTGCGTGGTTGAACTGGAGGAAGATCCTGACTCCTCGCTTGGGATCAGCTTAGCTCCAGCCATTGAGACCAGTTGGGGAGTGAACCAGCAGGTGGAAGACCTCTCTCTCTCTCTGCCTCTCCTCTCTCTGTGTAACTCTGACTTTCAAATAAATAAATAAATCTTTAAAAAAAAAAAAGAAAAGAAAGGCAGAGTTACAGAGAGTCAGAGGCAGAGAGAGAGAGAGAGAGAGGAAAAGAGGTCTTCCATCCACTGGTTCACTCCCAAAATGACCGCAAGGCCCAAGCTGATTCAATCTGAAGCCAGGAGCCAGGAACTTCTTCTAGGTCTTCCACATGAGTGCAAGAGCCCAAGGACTTGGGTTATTTTCTACTGCTTTCCCAGGCCATAGCAGAAAGCTGGATTGGAAGTGGAGCAGCCGGGACTTGAACCGTCACCCATATGGGATGCCAGCACTGCTGGCGTTGGCTTTACTTGTTCCACCACAGTGCCAGCCCCCCAAGTTAATTTTTAATTAATGTATTTCTTTTCTGTTTTAACTTAAAAATATTTGCATGATTATATCATAGCTCCCAATAAAGGAAACATCCTTTATTTTTCATTTTTTTGGTACTATATCTTCCCTATCTTCATCATATGCCTTTGTCAAATATAAAGCTGAATAACAATAGAAGTGAGGCTATTTTCATTTTACAGACCTCAGAAACTGAAGGATTTGGAAATTCAGACTACTCTGGATATCTGAATCTACCACTTCAACTGTGATTTTTAAGAGAATTTTTACCACGTATAATATGCATAAAGAAATGCACACAGCCAGAAATGATGAATTTCTCAGAGTAAATACTCTTGTGTAACCATCATTTATTTAAAAAAATAGACCATCAAGAGCATCTCCCAAGTCCTTTCCAGCTCCAGTCATGCTTGACCTAAACATAATCACTGTCCCAGCTTCTACCCTCACCAAGTTCTACATAAATTGAATATTTAAAAATGTGTTCCATGTCTGTGGCATCTTAGTGCAATAATCTATGAAACTCATGAATATCATGGCATATAGTATATATGTTTATTCTCATTACTTGATATATGTGAACATGCTACATATTATCTATTGAAATATCTCTGGCTATTTCCCCTTTTATGAACATTGAGCTTTTTAAAATAGATTCATCAGTTTCATATATGTGTATATGAACATATTATGGAATATAATGTGCATATTTTCATCATTAATAGAGACTCTCAAATGTTTCTGAAAGTGATAATACCAGATACATTTTTTTTAAATAATTATGTACTGGGCATAGCAGGTAAAGCTGTTGCCTGTAATAAGTTTGCCAGTTAAAGTCACTGCTGAACCATTTCCAATACAGTTCCCTGCTAATGTGCCTGGAAAAATCAGTGGAAGATGGACCAAGTGCTTGCTCCTCTGCACCCACATGGGGGACCTTGCCAGAATTCGGTACTTTTAATTTTTTTGATAGCAGCCATTCTATCGATGATGATGTCTTAACTGGCATAATGTGAGAAGCTATGTGCCTGCTATTTATGTGACAAAGGGTTAATATCCAGAATATATAAGGTATTAAAAAAATCTCAATAACAATAAAAAACAATCAGTACAGTTACGAAACAGGAAAAGAACCCGAATAGACATTCCCGAAAATAAGAAATGCAAATGGCCAATAAATACATAAAAAATGCTCCATATCATTAGCCATCAGGGAAATGTAAATCAAAACTACAATGAGATATCACCACATACCAGTTAGAAAAGCACTAAATTGTACTCACGTAACTACAAGGCTGAACAAAAAACTTTAGCTAACCATGGCTTATATATTGCTTAATTTGACTTCTCTATGTGTTATTTAATTAGATATGATCTTCATCCCTTCCCTACTGCCTAGATCTATGACTAAAGCCAAGATCAATGCTGATCATGGTTACCTGTCCTCATGTCAGAATGCCTTCCCAAAGAGAGAATTGGATTTCTTTTATTCTGGTCCTATTGCATCTCTCGGCTTATCCCTGGATTTTGTTTGAGTGGCAGAGTGTTTTATTTACATATTTTGAATACTATTGAACAGGTCATGCATTTTCCAATTTTCCAGTCTCACAACCAGTTATTACTTTACCAAAGCCAATTTAATTCATTTATTTGACACACTCTTAATCATATTTGTTTTTTTGATTCCTGCCTGGGAAAGCCTAAGTAGATCACAATTAATGAGGTTTATATTTTGTTTAATATTTGCTTTAACTTGTTTGGTGACAAGTCTTCTTCCACCATAGTTCACAAAGTCTGTGCTATGTGAATTAAGTCATTAAACAATTGGATACATGAAGACTACATGTTCACAATAAGATGAAGCTTAAGGTTCTAGAAATAACGAAATGAATGAGTGTATTTAAAGGGGCGATCAAATCAGTAGCCAAAGAAAATATGCTTCCTAGACAATCAAATAAACACAGTTCCTGGGTAAAAAATGACAATAATTCCCCTGGAATGTTCAATAAATGAACATACCCTTGATAAATAATGCAAGGGTCAGGAAAATTTTAAATTGGGTCTATTAGTGCAGAGAAAATGTATAATAATTCTCTGTGTTTTTAGTATCATGTTCATGGTTTTATAAATTCAGAGTTATTCAAATTAATCATTGAAGTTTCCAGCATATATACCATAACCAATGGAGTTTTAAGCATCAAATATTAACGTTATTAAGTAAAATTATTTTAGCCCTATATGTCCTATTGTAGTTAAGAATGTAAGTGTACAAGGTTATTGAAAGCTATTGAACTATTAAAAAGAATATTTTCAAGAAACATTTACTTCTTTTGTTATTTTTTAAGGATTTTTTATTTGATAGAGTTACACAGAGAGAGGAAAGGCAGAGAGAGAGAGAGGTCTTCCAACCACTGGTTCACTCCCCAATTGGCTTCAGATCCGAAGCCAGGAGCCAGGAGCTTCCTCCAGGTCTCCCACATGGGTGCAAGGTCCCAAGGACTTGAGCCATATTCCACTGCCCTCCCAGGTCATAGCAGAGAGCTGGATCAGAACTGGAGCAGTCGAGAGTAGAACTGGTGCCCATATTGGATACCGGCCCTTCAGGCCAGGGTATTAACCCACTGCGCCATAGAGCAGGCCCCTCCTCTTGCTATTTTAAAAGTCATATAATGTCACATCAATTAGTTTTTGATTTTCTTGGTCTTTTTTAAGCAAAGGGTTAAATTCTTCATCTATATTCTCAGTATACCTTAATAGATACGTAGTCATTCTTAACATATTAACCAGCAATTCAGAAATCTAATTTCCTCTAGATTAGTTTGCTCTTGCTACTCCTGTCTATCTTTATAGTCACAGGGGTTGGTCATCTAGATCAGACCCATAAACTACGGTTATATGACCCTAGGCATCCCTATGCACCACACAACATACAGTGCAAGCAATCCATTAGCTATTTTTATATAATTGGAGAGAGAAAAAACACATTTCCATTAACCCATATAATTGTCAACACAGTATAATATTTTTACAAGCCAAAGAAAATACTGTTGGGGTTGAGCTAGAAAGATTTAATCAGTTAAGAAATGAGCAACAGGAGATGGATTTCAACTCATTGATATGCTGCTGCCTGTGGGACTTACCAGTATTAGAGATGAGTAACAAAAATAGTCTAAGTCAGGCCTACGTAACAGATTACAAATAAACTCTATATTTCATCCTATAAGTGTTACAGAAAAGTCCCTGCAACTGTCAATATATGAATAGATGTAAAAAGAGTGGACAAAAATTTGTATACCACAGAAAAATGTAGAAGGATCGATCAGCATGTGTGGAAAGGCATATGCTATGTTGGGATAAGTCAGTGAGGCAAGGTGGCAGCATTGTAGATGAATACAGAGTGGGTTTACCTTACAAGCTAGTTTGTACAATCCTCATTTTATAGTTGAGAAATTTGAATCTTAAAATTAGTTGGTGATAGGACAATTATTACAGCTCACACATCTTGGTTTCACACAACTACAATGTCAAAGAATTCATGTCAGGCAAATTTTACTTAACCACCTGCTACGTAGAGAATATTCTATCAGGTGCTCTGGAGATGAATGAGAACAAAACCTGCTCTCAAAGACTACCACTTACAGAAAGAACTTGGGTTATATTTTTACACATCGTGTTCACATTCTAGCACTATTTTTTACTCAAGATCTCTTAACATAGTTTCTTCTACTGGACAATGAAAGTGATATGATGTGTCCTTCAGAGACCTTTTACATGGCCCAGAGCATCTTTTAAATAAATGCCATTTTATATTATTCTTGGAGGAATAATACAAGAAAACAAACAAGGACAATGTCAGATAGAATTAAGTGTCTTTTAAAATCTGGCATAATACTTCCAGTACACTGATATTATGCTGTATGTGCTTTCATAATTTAGAGTAAGACAATCTTAGAATCAGAAGGAAACAAATAATCTAACCCCATCAACCCATGATTTTTCAGCTCATTGCTATACCTTTAGGAAGAAGGTATTTTTCTCTGTGGAGCCTCCCCATTCATCCATTCTCATACTGTTCTTTGGTAATTATTTATAAAATATGAAATCTGAAAATATTTTATTATTCATCATGAAATCCACCAATATTTATTATTAGGATTTATCAAACTGCATAGCAGAAACATTTGATTTTTGTACTATGACTAACATCTGATCAAACATATTTTCATACCAGTATTGCTTAACATCTAGAACTAATATCCAGCTTCATATCGTACACGTCATTCTAAAGGCCTGAAAGTACCTCACATGTAGTATGATAAAAAATAAACTAATACTTGGCCGGCGCCGTGGCTCACTGGGCTAATCCTCCGCCTGTGGTGCCGGCATCCTGGGTTCTAGTCCCAGTTGGGGCACCAGATTCTGTCCAGGTTGCTCCTCTCCCAGTCCAGCTCTCTGCCGTGGCCCGGGAGTGCAGTGGAGGATGGCCCAAGTGCTTGGGTCCTGCACCCACATGGGAGACCAGGAGGAAGCACCTGGCTCCTGGCTTCGGATCGGTGCAGCGCGCCAGCCCATGGCGGCCATTTGGGGGATGAACCAACGGAAGGAAAACCTTTCTCTCTCTCTCTCTCTCACACACTGTCTAACTCTGCCTGTCCAAAAAATAAATAAACAAACTAATACTCTTGTTTAATTGATTTTTCTCTCCTTAGGTCTCTGTTTCTCAGATCTCTGTAAGTGCCTGTCTTATAAGATCATGTGATTATTGTGATGTCAGGAAACAATACGCTGACATTCAGACAGATGGAAGAAAGGACTCTCACTGCTTATAAACAAGTGAGAAAAAGTTGCCAGGCAGGGCCACACAGAAGCCAGCATGTGGAGACTGATAAGAGCATGTTGGAAATGTAAGGGCAGCTTATGTAGGACAATCTGGGTTGAGTTAGCTGAATTTTGAGGGCTCCATGAATTGGCCAATTTCAATGATTTCACAGGCATTTGTCTGGTACCTGGCCTTAGGGGCTCAGGGCTGCTGCACAGTGGACTGGAGTGTGACAGCCAAACAAGGGAAGTGATTGGAATGTGGACTTCATCAGCGACTCACAACGGGCAGGATTTCAAAACTGAGTCAACACAGATTTCCAAATGAACCAGCTGTCCCAGTTCTGGGTAGATATCCAAAGGAAGTGCAACAGGCACATGAAAATGTACCTGCTTTCCCATGTTTATTGCAGTGTTATTTATGGTAGCCAACATATGGAACAAACTCAAATGTTCATTGACATATTACCAGATAAAGATGGGGTGTGTGTGTGTGTGTATACACATCCATATATATATATATATATATATATGGATGTATACAACAGTATTAGTCATAGAGAGAATGATTTTCTGACATTGCACAGAATTGGAAAGAACTGAGGATCATTATGTAAAGTGAAATAAATCAGTCACAGAAAAACAAAAATGACATTTCTCTCATATATCAAAGTTTAAAATAAGTAGATGTGGTTGATCTGAACTTGAAATAGGCTGGGAAGAATGGTGGGGAGGTGGCTGGAGGGAGGTTGGATAATGGGCACCAAAACATGGATACAAATCATGAGTTCTAGTGTTCTACAGCACATTGAGGTGACTGGAGTTCACAATAATGTATTATATTCAGTAAAAGAAAGGGAGGAACAGAATGAGTGGGCTCTGAACACAAATTAAAGATAAGGAAATGATGGGTAAATTGCCAGCTTGATTGGCTCATGTGGTATATACTTTTTGAAATATACTATGTCCCATCAAAATGTACAAATATCATATGCTTATTTTAAAATAAATGGATGGCATATATACATACTCTGCTTAGCTTCTTCATACTACTATCATAGTAACTTTTCTACCTTGCAAACATGATCATATGATTCTCATTTTAAAAATTATTTTCTGAAAAAAAGAAACCTAACAGAAAAAATCTCAGATTGCCAGCATTATAGGCAAATTTATCCCTACCTCTGCAGCTTTAACTTCTGCTGCTTCCAAAATATGTCCATCTTAGTTTGAGAAATAGGAAAATAGATCAACTAATAGTTGAATGAATGAATAACTGAGTGCAGAATGTCAGTAATATAAAATTTAGTTCCTGTAGTATATGACATATTTTACTGAATTACTAATAGAAGAAGCAAGAGGGCAGCAAAATTGCCCTTTAAAATATGGTATCAAAATTGAATTACTAAGTAATGTCAGAGTTATTACTATTTTGAAATTTAGAATTTTAAATTTATTTTTCTTTATTTGAAGGGCAAAGAGACTATGATAGAGTGACAGAGAGAAACATCCCACATACTCTTTCACTTCATAAATATCACAACAGCTGTGGCTGCACCATTCCAAATCCAGGAGCCTGGAACGATGCACATCTCCAAGATGAAACAGTGACCAAAACACTTGAGCAATTATCTGCTTCCTCCCAGGGTACTTGAACACCTGGAAGTGGAAACAGATCCAGGACTCAAATGAGGCATTCCAATATGTAATGTGGCCAGCCCAAGTAGAATCTTAACCACTGTAACAAACACCCATCCTTATATCCATTTTTTTTTTTAATTTGACTGATGATAGCTTTTAATCTCAATCCTCCCTCTTTTCCTGTGCCACACACCTACGCTAGTTAATAACAGGTTCCATCTTTTGGTGCCAGAGAGACATTCGAACTACCCAAGACTCTGCTTACACACAGTTGCTGTTAATCCAGCTCCACAAGCTGATCTGTCAGTCTTCTCAAGCCTTTTTGGAAATAGTTGAGAAATCTGTTTTGTGCTTTTAAGAGATCTCAAAGATACAAGTAGTTATTTCTTTTTATAGCTTCTGGCATGCAAGTAGTACCACCAGTCTCACAGAGACTTGCATTCAGAGGAAAGGTAACAGCAAGTTAGAAATGTAGGTGAGGGGTTAATTATGCTTTCTTTCACTTACAGTGAATTTTTTCATTTTTTCCTATATTTCCCCATATCTTTTTATAGGATGAAGAGTTTCTAATCTATAATTTTTCAGTTTTTGACCCACCTTTAAAGCTTTCCTTTGAACCCTTTCCAACACTCCTCCTCCCACACTCTAAAATAATTTACTGAGTGGAGAATACATAATGGTGCCTAAAGAATACTGATTAGCACAAAATATGAAGTTTTAATTTTCATTTTATACTTTGTCTGCCACTTTAGAATGCACCCAGTTGACAGAGTATTTCACATGTCTTTAACCGACTCTCTAAAATACTTACAGCATGCATGTAGGCCTTGGTCATTTGAAGTTTAGTCTTGTGTCATTATAGCCACTATCATTACTGTCACCACAGTGATCTATATGGACTTACTGTTTACATACGTATCTATTGCAAATTACTACCCTATTTGCTAAAAATGAGGAGAATTTTGTAACTAACATTTCTGTTCAGGAACAGGTGTCTTAACTGGGGAAACAGCATATGCCCTCCTCTCAAATGATTAGAATCAAGGATACATTTGTAAAGCTTTAGCAGAAAGGTTATATGATCAGAGGTAGATTCCCAGAGGAAGCAGAATGTGGAAAAGAAGGGAATTTAGAGAAACAATCATAGAAAAAGTTATTCCTGGCAGAGCTAATTTGTATAACCCATGAGAAGAATGTGAGCAGAGAACTTTGGCAGGGATGGGCAGTTATGAGGGAATAAAATGTGAGTGTGAGGGGCATGCTGGTGGCTGATGATGGAGGGTGCTGAACATGAAGTTCAAAGTTTGGAAAAGTTGAGTTGGACGAATTTGTAGCAAATACAACATGGCTTTCAATGTTTCTACTGCTTTGCTGATAATTTCTGTTGAAAGGTAGGTTAGCTCTGTTTAATTTGTTAATGAAATGATTAATTTAATACATTTACCTGCTATGCTTGTAGAGAAGATGAAAATGATTAACATAATCAATTAGTATACTTTCTTTGATTGGCTGTGTTGTTATTTCTGAGCAGAGGGACTGAGGACATGAGTCACTGTTTTTGACATTTACCATTCTCCAATAGAAGGAGAGATGTCACCTTAGAGAAATGGTGGATTTGGAGAATAAGGTAGAAATACAAGATAAATATGTATCCTGTCTTGTAGTGCCAGAAAATAAGAAAATGATAAAATAAATGGGTGTTGGGATCCCATCAAGGGGACATGGAAGCCCACTTGAGGAGCTCTGAAAGATAAAAGCTATTAAAATAAATAACAAATTAAATAGAATATTATTGGATGATAAGCCTAAGATTAAGATAAACACCCCCATGAGTCCATAGTGTCACATGTAAATGATTTACTAAATCAATGAGGAGGGACTGACAAGTCTCTTGTGTGGAAGAATTCCAGATGAAGTATGTAGATACTTGGCTTTTCAAGAAGGTTGCACTGGGCCAGTGTTGTGGCACAGTGGGTTAAGCCCCATTTGTGATGCTGGCTACCCCAATTCGAGTGCTGGTTTGTGGAGTGCCAGTGTGAGTCCTGGGTGCTCTACTTCAGATTCAATTTATTGTTAATGCTCCTTGAAAAGCAAAGGATAATTGCCCGAGTGTTTTGCTCCTGCCACCCAAATGGGAAATCAAAATTGAGTTCCAGGATCCTTGCTTCAATCTGGCCTGGCCTCAGCTTTGCAGTCATTTGGGGAGTAAACCAGCTAACAGAAGATCTTTTTCTCTCTGTGTCTCTGTCTCTCTCTCTGTCTCTCTGTCTCTCTCTCATTCTGTCCATCAAATAAATAAAATACATTTTAAAAAAGAAGGTTGCGGCCGGTGCCACTGCTCAATAGGCTAATCCTCCGCCTGCAGCGCTGGCACACCAGGTTCTAGTCCTGGTCGGGGCACCGGATTCTGTCCCGGTTGCCCCTCTTCCAGGCCAGCTCTCTGCTGTGGCCCGGGAGTGCAGTGGAGGATGGCATAAGTTCTTGGGCCCTGCACCCCATGGGAGACCAGGAGAAGCACCTGGCTCCTGGCTTCGGATCAGCGCGGTGCACTGGCCACAGCACTCTGGCCGCGGCGGCCATTGGAGGGTGAACCAATGGCAAAAGGAAGACCTTTCTCTCTGTCTCTCTCTCTCACTGTCCACTCTGCCTGTTAAAAAAAAAAAAAAAAAAAAAAAAAAAAAAAAAAAAAAAAGAAGGTTGCACTAACTGCTCACTCTGTGATTGTGGGCTGGTCACAGGAAGGGGAGTAGTGGATAAAATTAGCAAATACTACCTCACCTAGGTGAGTACCACCAGCATCAGCAATGACCATTTAGAAGTCCTGTTGACAACATGTGTCCATTGATGTGGAGAAACCTGGCAAATACTATCTTTGTTAAATGAACAAAATGCGCATCAAGATGATGAGTTAGAAGTTCTGTATGTATCCTTTTTTTTTTTTTTTTTTTTTTTTTTTTGGACAGGTAGAGTGGACAGTGAGAGAGAGAGACAGAGAGAAAGGTCTTCCTTTTGCCGTTGGTTCACCCTCCAATGGCCGCCGCGGCTGGCGCGCTGCGGCCGGCGCACCGCGCTGATCCGATGGCAGGAGCCAGGAGCCAGGTGCTTTTCCTGGTCTCCCATGGGGTGCAGGGCCCAAGCACCTGGGCCATCCTCCACTGCACTCCCGGGCCACAGCAGAGAGCTGGCCTGGAAGAGGGGTAACCGGGACAGAATCCGGCGCCCCAACCGGGACTAGAACCCGGTGTGCCGGCGCCGCTAGGTGGAGGATTAGCCTAGTGAGCCACGGCGCCGGCCCTGTATGTATCCTTGATACATACAGAGTGTGTATCATTGATGTGATGTGATAAGAAACCCAGTTTATCTCTGTAGACTCCTAAGGCACATAATTCCAGTACAATATAAGAAAAACATCAGATAAATCCCATTTGACAATATTCTACAAAATATCTCAACAGTACTCTTCAATACAAAGATGATGATCAAAACCAAGGACAGTGTGAGAAACAATGCTAGGAAACATGACAACAAAATATAATAGCAAAGGGCCTTAAGCAAAATCAAAGAAATCTGAATAAAGTATGGAATTTTGTTAAAAAACAGTGTATGAATATATTATAAACTGTAATAATTATACTATGCTAATAAGTTAGTAATAGAGACAGTATGGGGCATATACAAACTCTCAGTAGTGCTTGTGCAATTTTTCTGTAAGTCTAATACTATTCTAAAATAAAAGTCTGTTTTCCTTATTAACCAACGACTCCTCTCCTTCCCTGCCTTAGCAGTCTCTGGTAACCAGTATTCTGCAGGCTATTTCCAGGAGCTCAGATTTTTAAAATCCACACACGAGTGCAATCACACAGTACTGGCTTATCTCCCTGACTTAACATCATCTAACAGGAGTGTGGGGAGCAATCCGGACTGGACTAAGTTACTCGAATTAGGGCTTATTCTATGCATCTGCTCTCCCACAATATGGCGTTGGGAGAGAAGTAAACAGCTTCCGCACAGCTGCCTCCAGTTCAACCAATTAACTGTAGGACTTGCTCCTGATTGGAGAGCAGCGTACTCGGCGTGTGGGCAGCCGAGTTGGGATTGGCAGAGAAGGACTATAAAGGAGGAGAGAGACGGCATGCACCGGGAACATCTATGGGGAACATCTAAGGGAACCCGTGCAGCCCCCGAGAAAGCCGGCCGGCGGTGTGCCGCTCCCCTGCGGAAGTGGGGAATGCGGCCAGGGGGAACTGCCCTTCCACGGAGGTGGAAGGGATAGTAGCCAACCCGGGAAGAACCAGCAGCAAACCCGGGGAGGGCCGAGCAGACAAAAGAACAGCGCAGGGTCCTGTGTTGCTCCTCCACGAAGAGGGGGAGCGACATAATGGTGCCGTGACTCGGATATGAAGCCTAGGCAGGGTTTAGTGTCGTTCCTCCACGAAGAGGGGGAGCGACATAATGGTGCCGTGACTCGGATAGGAAACCTAGGAGGGAAAGACCGGGAAGAGGTGCAAAATATCGGAGAGAGAGACTAGTAAACAGCCTAGGGAAAAGCCGGACGAAAAAGGAGCCGGAAGAAGCTATTGAAAGCCTAGGCATAGACTCGGATTCGGACTACGGGGGGAAGCTGGGAGAAATCTCTAAGGTCGAAAGCGAAAGTGAAAGCTAGAACAAACAGACTCGGATGCAGACTGTGGGGAGAGGCCAGGAGAAATGAGGGAGGAGTATTGTTGGAAGAAAGCTTGGGGAAACATACCGGGTAGAGAAAAATGCTAGGGAAATTGAAGCCGCGGGGGGCAGGCCGAGGCGGAAACGAAAGCCACTTTGGGGTTCTCAAGTTAGCCCGGGAATAGGGGGCGAAAAGTTGAAACCAGAAGCTGAGACGTAAGCCAGATTGGGATCCGTCTGATTAGCCCGGGGAGCAAAGGACGGGAAGCCAAATCGTGGGGCGGAGACGTACGCTGGGTTGAATTCGCCAGGCTAGCCCGGGGAACTTAGATTGAATCCTAGTGGCGGAGACGCAAGCTACGCTGTGTTACTCGCGGAAGCCGCCGCGTGCAGAGAGAGCACGGGGCGTGAATAGATAGGGAACGCTGGCGTAGGCCGTGGTTCAGACGCGAAAGGGTTAAGCGTGGAGACCGCGGAGCGCGCGAACCCGAGCCGCGCAAAGCCGGGAAGCTGCGCAGATGAGAGAGGCGCGCGGGCTGAAGCGGCGCAGAGCCGGGAACCCGCCGGCGGGGCGAGGTGCCGGAAAGCCGCAGGGATAAGAGAAACAGAAGTTTGGAAGTGAAGTAAAAGAGAAATGGGAATGCTGGAAGATAGAAGTGAAATGGGAGAGGTAGGAATGCCTGGAGATAGAGAAATAGAGAAAAATAAGGCCTCCCCTCAACATGCCAATTAGGAGGCTTGGATTCGGTCTGCCTGATTTAAGGCGGTAAGCGCCAGCAAAGCTCGACCAGAGTATGAGCTGCAGGTCACCGAAGATAGGCACAAACCAACACTAATAAGTCTCCCCCACAATACGGCAATGAGAAGGCTTGGATTCGGTTTGCCTGATAGGTTTTGTAAACACCTGCAGGCAGTTCTAGCAGAGTAGAGCATGCGCTGCAGGGCACCGAACACAGGCACGCATCAGCGCCTAAAAACCTCCTCACAATGGCGAAGAGAGGACCCGGATTCGGTTTTCCTGATTGATAGGACTTGTAAGAGCCTGTGGCAACGCTAGCAAGTAGAGCAGAGTGTGTGCCGTGGGACACCGAAGACAGGCGCGTATCAACGCCAAAAAATAAAAAGAAAGGGGGATCTGTGGGGAGCAATCCGGACTGGACTAAGTTACTCGAATTAGGGCTTATTCTATGCATCTGCTCTCCCACAATATGGCGTTGGGAGAGAAGTAAACAGCTTCCGCACAGCTGCCTCCAGTTCAACCAATTAACTGTAGGACTTGCTCCTGATTGGAGAGCAGCGTACTCGGCGTGTGGGCAGCCGAGTTGGGATTGGCAGAGAAGGACTATAAAGGAGGAGAGAGACGGCATGCACCGGGAACATCTATGGGGAACATCTAAGGGAACCCGTGCAGCCCCCGAGAAAGCCGGCCGGCGGTGTGCCGCTCCCCTGCGGAAGTGGGGAATGCGGCCAGGGGGAACTGCCCTTCCACGGAGGTGGAAGGGATAGTAGCCAACCCGGGAAGAACCAGCAGCAAACCCGGGGAGGGCCGAGCAGACAAAAGAACAGCGCAGGGTCCTGTGTTGCTCCTCCACGAAGAGGGGGAGCGACACAGGAGGAACTCTAAGTTTCCTCCATGTTGCTGCAAATGACAGGATTCCATCCCACTGTGTAATAGGGTACTTCATAAAGCTTTTGGAAAATGGATTTCAAAATTTTAAAAATTGAAATCTATGCATACTGTTTCATAATATGTATTTCCATGAACTTTTTGAAGAATTCTGGTATGTTTAGATTTCAATAATTTTCATACCAAAATAAACAGTATCCTTGAAATGTACCAAATTTTCTTTATCATTTCATGTGCTTATGGACACTTAAACTGTGCATGTTTGCACTGAGTTTACATGCAATGTACCTATATAACATATCAAAGTTGGAATTTTATGCATTTAGTATCATTGCCTTATTACCGTAGTTCAGAAACACAAAGGAAGAATACATTTAATTTTATTGGGTTTTATTAAAACTGTACCCAGACTGTAAAAGGATAGCAGGTAAGTAGTGGTGACATAAGCTGAAAAACTAAAATAAAACATGTCTTAGTAATTTTGCCTGCAGTTTTTCTATAAGTTTGTCTATCCCAAATAAGAGTGCAGCTTAAACTTTTTTTTTTTTTTTTGACAGGCAGAGTTAAGCAGTGAGAGAGAGAGACAGAGAGAAAGGTCTTCCTTCCATTGATTCACTCCCCAAATGGCCGCTATGGCTGAGATGCTGTGCTGATCTGAAGCCAGGAGCCAGGTGCTTCCTCCTGGTCTCCCTTACAGGTGCAGGGCCCAAGTACTTGATGAATCCTCCACTGTCTTCCTGAGCCACAGCAGAGAGCTGGACTGGAAGAGGAGCAACCAGGACAGTACTGGTGCCCCAACCGGGACTAGAACCCGGGGTGCCGGCACTGCAGGTGGAAGATTAGCCTAGTGAGCCGCAGCGCCGGCCTGTAGCTTAAACTTTTAATGATAATATAAGTCCTATTAATTGATAAAATGGCTTTTGAGTGCATAGAGTCGCTTTTTTAGTGCCCTACTATATGGATTAGAAACATGTTTATTTGATGAGAACCAATAATAGTGTTTGAATGGATCACCAGAATATTTTTTAAGATTGTTATTCTGATTTTCTTTTGATTTGGCATAGGGAGTCCTCATAAATTTTGTCTGTGCTTATCATTAGCTCAATGGCAATTGTAATGATTATTGCTAAAATAAAATATTAAGGAATTCACAACATTTTTGATCAAGCTAATTAACAGTACAGTGTTAATTATTTAATCTTTTCAAGGTGCAAAACCCTCCAATTGCACTGGTACTTTTTGTTCTTGCTTTCTGTAAGCAAACATACAAAAAGGCTCTTAGTGACTAACCACATGTGCATTCTTCATTTAAAAGTAAGTAGTACTTGTTGTAGAATCAAAGTGTCTTTGGGTCTGTGCTAAAAACATTGAAACTGTAAGTGAAAGAAAAATGTGATATCTGCTTTAAAAATTAGACTTATGGAAAAATATTCTTTCCTTAAAATGACTGGGAAAAATTCTCAAAATTATGTGTGTGTGTTCAGAAATGTGTGTATACACTGAATACAAAGTTTTAAAAGAAAATCTCTTCTTTTATAATATTAATTCAGGAGAAATGAGATATAAATAAAAAGCAGGATTTTTCTACTTCCTACTTGTTGAATTCTTTATTTAGTGGAAGATCAGGCTTGTGATTATAAAGTAAATTGAAAGTATGTCATTGCAAAAGTTAAAAGAAAGGAAGGAGGCTAGGAGAGAGGGAGGGATGATGAGAAGGAGAGTAGGCTAGGAAGTATCAATATGTTCTTAGAACTGTATATATCAAATACCTGAAATTTGTTTCCTATATATAAGTAAAAATATAAAAAACACATTTTAAGGAAAGGCGAAAAGTATTTTGATGGCATGATGTTATATTAGAATACATGAAATAGCATAAGAAGAGATAAGATGTACATGAAGAATATTAAATGAAAATCCAGAAGAATTACCCTGGAAAAGCACGAGTCTCAGTGGGACATATATTAGTTATACGGATATAGAATACAGATGTCATACAACTGTGGTTTTCTACTCTGGCTGCAAGTGAGAATCACCTAAGGACCTGCACTTTTCCCAGACACATTACTGGAGATATTTGTTTAACCAGACAATGGAAAGGCCCAATCATTATTACTTTTCCTAGACTCACCAGGTGGTTGCAAAGTACATCTGTTTGAATAACCACTCATTTGGACTGGTTGTTCTCGTGTTTTCAGCGTATAGCATCAGAATTATCCCAAGAGCTTATTGCAACACAAATTGCTGGGCCCACCCCAGAGTTTCTCATTTATTAGACCTGAGGAGAGCTTGAGAATTTTCATCTTTAACGAATTATAAGATGTTTCTTCTTTTTTTAACTTTTATTCAATAAATATAAATTTCAAAAGTACAACTTTTGGATTATAGAAATTTCCCCCCATACCCACCCTCCCGCCTGCAACCATCTCATCTCCTACTCCTTCTCCCATCCCAGTCTTCATTAAGATTCATTTTTAATTATCTTTATATACAGAAGATAAAATCTAAACTGAGTAAAGATTTCAATGGTTTGCACCCACACAGACACACAAAGTATAAAGTACTGTTTGAATACTAGTTTTACCATTAATTCTCATAGTACAACACATTAAGGACAGAGATCCTACATAGGGAGTAGGTGCACAATGACTCCTGTCGTTGGTTTAACAATTGACACTCTTATTTTTATTTTTATTTATTTTTATTTTTTTGACAGGCAGAGTGGACAGTGAGAGAGAGAGACAGAGAGAAAGGTCTTCCTTTTGCCATTGGTTCACCCTCCAATGGCCGCTGCAGCCGGTGTGCTGTGGCCGGCACACCACGCTGATCCGATGGCAGGAGCCAGGTGTTTCTCCTGGTCTCCCATGGGGTGCAGGGCCCAAGCACTTGGGCCATCCTCCACTGCACTCCCTGGCCACAGCAGAGAGCTGGCCTGGAAGAGGGGCAACCGGAACAGAATCTGGCGCCCCGACTGGGACTAGAACCCGGTGTGCCGGCGCCACTAGGCAGAGGATTAACCTAGTGAGCTGCGGCGCCGTCCGACACTCTTATTTATGATGTCAGTAATCACCCGAGGCTCTTGTTATGAGCTGCCAAGGCTATGGAAGCCTCTTGAGTTCACCAACTCCGACCTTATTTAGACAAGGCCATAATCAAAGTAGAAGTTCTCTCCTCCCTTCAGAGAAAGGACCAAACTTTTAGAAGTACTGTTCTATTACAAGGTAGAGGCACATGAGAGTTAGGTAATCAATAGGGAACCCTCCCCCCCCGAAGATTAACCCAGCAGTAGAGAAAAAAAAAAAGAGTTAAAGGAAGCCTTTCTATTCCAAGTGTGGGAAAGAAATTAACACCAACAGCATCACCTGGGAGTTTGTTAGCGCTGTAGAATCCTGGGTCCTACCCCAGACTTTCTGAATCATCCTAATTTGGCTGTTGGTTCTCACTATTCCTGACTAGCAATATTCCCTTCAGATTCAAAAACCACTTATCTGCATCAAACCAGTGACACAACTGTGGGGAGCAACCCGGACTGGACTGAGTTACTGGAATTAAGACTTATTCTATGCATCTGCTCTCCCACAATATGGCGCTGGGAGAGGAGAAAACAGCTTCTACGCAGCTGCCTCCAGTTCAACCAATAAACTGTAGGACCTACTCCTGATTAGAGGAGAGCAGCGTACTCAGCGTGTGGGCAGCCGAGTTAGGATTGGCGGAGGAGGACTATAAAGGAGGAGAGAGACGGCATTCACCAGGAACATCTAAGGGGAACATCTAGCTGAAGGAACACCCGTGCAGCCCCCGAGAAGAGCCGGCTGGCGGTGTGCCGCTCCCCTGCGGAAGTGGGGAATGTGGCCAGGGGGAACTGCCCTTCCACGGAGGTGGAAGGGACAGTAGCCAACCCGGGAAGAACCAGCAGCAAACCCGGGGAGGGCCGAGCAGACGAAAGAACAGCGCAGGGTCCTGTGTCGTTCCTCCACGAAGAGGGGGAGCGACAACAACCTTTCTCTTTGATGACCGAGAAAAACTTCTTATATCAAGTTTGGGTGAGTTGCTTTCTTTCTTTGTACTTTTACAAAATGATTTTTATCTATCAAACGAGGACTACTGCACAACATTTTAGATGCAACGTAGTAAGTCAGTAATTTTAACAAACACATTACCTTAAAGTGAAATATTTGAATAACGTTAGATAGCATCCTTCTCTACATGGAAATGGGTAAAAATTCCTCAGTCGACGCTGTAGCCTAGTAGAGAATTAAGATACTCCAGTTTTTCTTAATTGAAAATATTTTCTCTATGGAAGTACGTATATTATTTGCTGAGAGGCAACCACCTTTATAAAATTTGTTCTTTAATTTGTAACATGCAAATACCCTTTAGAGTATTATGTTTCATATTACCTTTTCATCTAATAAAATGCAACTCCTTTGTTCTTTTTAGTCACCTTTCTTGTTTTCTTTCAAAACTGACTCAACTAAATAATTGGTTTTTTGTAACCCCAGCTCAACATTAACCTTGTTTCAGCAGTCCCAAATTTAATATCATGTTTCTTATTATCATTTTTTGTGTATGCTATGTGCATGAGACCATTTTGAGTATTTTTCTTAAAATTCTTGTAAAACTAGAAACTGTTTGAATGGATTCCACTCTAAGGAGGGGGAGAGTAGAAACTGTAAAGTAAAAATATTCCACAGAACAACTGGTTAATGGTTTTATGAGAGAAGGAAGTATTCCTGGATGTAGAAAGATATCAGCAGAAATCTGGAAATAATAACTATCTTCATTCTTGATAAAAAAGTAACTGTACTAGCAAATAAATGAGCCATTGCAGAAATTAGTTGTGCATTTGTCAGTGACAGAAATAAAATTGAAAGTTGAGAAAGGCTTAGACTTAGAAGAGCAAGAAAAGACAGCTGCCACTAAGATAAACTACCACCATATGAAAGGATCATGCTTATTAAGTTTAAAAATCCATTGGGTAATTTCAAAGAAAAATGAAATGAGAATTTTAAACAACAATTTAAAGTGATTTTAAATTCTATTTACCCTAAACTATTTTTTATTTGCCTCAGGACTTGCATCTTAAAACCTGCAGAATCTATGTACTCATGGATAACATAACATTATCTATGACATTGTATATTATAAAGCATTATTTATAAGTTGACATTGTATATATATATATATATTTAAAACTTGATTACATATAATTAAGAAATCCCAATGAAGGATAACATTTGTATGTAAAATTTATTCAATGTGCGGGCCGGCGCCGCAGCTCACTAGGCTAATCCTCCACCTAGCGGCGCCGGCACACCGGGTTCTAGTCCCGGTTGGGGCGCCGGATTCTGTCCCGGTTGCCCCTCTTCCAGGCCAGCTCTCTGCTGTGGCCCGGGAGTGCAGTGGAGGATGGCCCAGGTGCTTGGGCCCTGCACCCCATGGGAGACCAGGAAAAGCACCTGGCTCCTGGCTCCTGCCATCGGATCAGCGTGGTGCGCCGGCCGCAGCGCGCCGGCCGCGGCGGCCATTGGAGGGTGAACCAATGGCAAAAGGAAGACCTTTCTCTCTGTCTCTCTCTCTCACTGTCCACTCTGCCTGTCAAAAAAAAAAAAAATTTATTCAATGTGAGAAAGCATAAAGAGACCCAGATATCAGGAAAATGATCTTACACAGCCAGAACTATGTTGCCTAGAATCTTGCCTGGTTTTCACAGTTCAGAATCCTCAAATACTAACTTGCATGTCTAGATGTTTGCTTGTGGATTCTACTTATAAATTAGTGTAAATCAAGATGGCTTACCCATTTCCTTACTGGAATTTATGAATTTTTTTAAACTGAATTTAAATGAACCTGAAAACAAAACTTCAATCTGCATGCAATTAAAAAAAAAGACCTTTAGTCTTAGTTGATTACCTAAATCTCATTTTGGGTTTTCAAATTAATTTAGACTTTAGATTCACTCATGAAGAACTGCAAATGACATCAAATATGTGAGCATCCTTTTTAATTTCTCATTTGTAGAACTTTAATTCACACTTAAGAAAATTCAAGACTCCTTCAGAATCACTGATGTTTTTATTTAATGTTATTACTTTAAATATATTTTTTTTCTCCTAATGGTCTGTGAATTAAAATGCAAGGACCAAAATTCATGTAAAATTCCAGGGATTTGGGGAAAGCTACATGAACAACAAACTAAGAATGTAAAAATGTTGTGTGGGGCAACACCTGAACGATGATTCAATTTCTTCCAGGTAATCAGATTCTCCAGTATAAATGCAACTACAAAATAAGAGTTACAAGCCGGCGCCGTGGCTCAATAGGCTAATCCTCCACCTTGCGGCGCCGGCACACCGGGTTCTAGTCCCGGTTGGGGCGCCGGATTCTGTCCCGGTTGCCCCTCTTCCAGGCCAGCTCTCTGCTATGGCCAGGGAGTGCAGTGGAGGATGGCCCAGGTGCTTGGGCCCTGCACCCCATGGGAGACCAGGAAAAGCACCTGGATCCTGGCTCCTGCCATCGGATCAGCGCGGTGCGCCGGCTGCAGCGGCGGCCAATGGAGGGTGATCCAACGGCAAAGGAAGACCTTTCTCTCTGTCTCTCTCTCTCTCACTGTCCACTCTGCCTGTCAAAAATAAAAAAAAAAAAAAAAATTAAAAAAAAAAATAAGAGTTACAGAACAAAGTGATTTTATCAAGATTATAATTAGTGTTTTATCCTTAACAATTTATTGAATTTGCCTCAACATTTAGCTTTGAATCACTCCCCCATACTTTCGCACAGCAAATTGAGGTACCATAAGAATTAAGAGAGAAAATCCCTGTTGTCCCTTTATAATCTCTGCTTATGTTAATGCTTAAAAGCCCAAAATACGTGTTATGATTCATTTTTTAAGGAGTTTTCTCTTTTACTAAGAATACTTATCAGTTATTTGCTATGTGTTATCCAATGTGAGCAATGATGCATATACCTTATGACCAATACAAACAGCACTAGTTCAAGGAAAGCTTATTTTTAGTTATTTGTTTGAAAGGTATAGTGATATAGAGAGAGGGAGAGGGAGAGATCTTTCTTCTGCTAGTTTACTCCCTAAATCCCCTCAGTAGCCAAGGCTGGGCCAGGCCAAAACCAGATCAAGAACTCCATCTGGGTCTCCCCAGATGGGTGGCAGGAACCCAAGAAGTTGGGCTGTCTTCTACCCCTTTCTGAGTTGCATTAGCAGGAAACTGGTTCAGAAGTGCAGAGTAGCCAGGACTCTGACCAGCACACCAATACAGGATGTGGGTACATCAAGCAGGCAGTTTAACCCCCTAAACCTGTCCCTCAAGGTAAGTTTAATATTCCAGTTTTACAAATGACAAAACTGCAAGTAAAGTTCATTAAATAACTTGAGGTGGGTATACATTTGTCTTACACCAAAGTCCATCTACTTTCCACTCTGACAGTGACTGTTTAGTCTCACTCAAATTTACAAGATTTCCATCCCATAGTGGAGCACACCTTTTACCAAAAAAAAAGCAGAAATCCTCCCCACCCCACCCCCACCCTCACCATTTAAATGGATCCATTTATCAGCAACTCATTTAAAATTATTTTGTTTCTCTTGTTGATTCATTATGAAGCACTTAGGTCTCTGGCAAGTGAAAGAGGTAAAGATGACCAAATATGACTCATAGGAAAAGCTTCGCCAGAATCTCACCTTCAGGCTTTTGATTGCATTTTACTAAAGTTCAATTGTCATATAGAAGAATCAAACCATTTTAAGTCAGGTCATTTTAGCAACAAATAATTAAAAAGCATTTTGAAATGTCACATTTCACAGTGAATCAGTGTAGGAGGAAATGATATTACAAAGCTCTTGGTTGTTGATTAAAGTCATCATGTATTACCAAAGTTTTCCTCAAGAACATTTTGCTGGCTTCTGTTTGGGACTAGAGCCACTTGAGTAACTTTCTCCTATTTCTAAGTATGCAAGTTCTAGTTTGAGAGAAAACTTTGTTGTAGACTTGGGCTTTTTTTTTTTTTTTTCTCCAATAGATAGGTTCTTTTTATTCAGGACGCATACAAAAATTGCTCAATGAATAGTAACATTACAGGGATGTCTCTTCCCTTGAAAAATTGCAGCAAAACTGAATAAAATATTAACGGGAATTGAAAAGAGGGAAGCCCTAATGTCAGGATGATTCATGGGAGGGAAAACCTGGCAGAGAACATAATTCCTTGTCATTTGAGCATTTAACAGAAGAAAGTGACTTGTCACAAAGATGGGGAGTAGGAGAGGAGAGCTTGAAGAGAATCCAATTTGAGGCAAACTTCTGCCAAGGAGCATTGCTTCATTGTGCTTTTGGGGCTTTTAGCTCTAGAATTAGAGCTATTTGGCTTTTAAAATAGGCCTAAGGGAGTTACACCTGTAAAATTATAACTGTGATTCATCACTTTTAGATTCTACTTCAGAGAGTATAAACTAAGGCAGGGGTTGGGGTTGAACTAGTTAAGGAAGATGACTGGGGCAAATGTCCCCATGGAGCAGGGTCTGGGATCACGTAGGCAGGGAACTGAAATAAATCTAAAACTCTGTCTTGCTCCGTCAGATTGAATATTAGTAAAATATATTGAATATCCGAAAACATTAATTATGTTTATCTATTGTGAAGTGTAGAGGAAGTAATACTATTAGGAAGTGTTTTTAACCCAATGTGAGAATTTAAGTAAACAACAAACTTGCATTCAATGAAAATAATAGCAAATAAATAAAATCATATTTTTAAATAATACATTTTGAGGACTTATTTTGATAATGAAAGCTTTCAAAAGATGAGATTAGGTATCTAGAACACAAATAGATGTATTAAGGGGAAATTGTTTATTTTTTACATTTGATAAACTATGGAGGTACTGGGAAATATTAATTAGTAAACAGTATAAAAATGCCAAAATTTCTTATCTATTAAAGCACATATTTTACATTTTCTGCTAGATATTTCAACATATTAATCATATTATGTTAAAGTCCCAGCCTGGTATTCCAACATCTGGGCAATTACTGAATCTGATTTTATCAATTCCTGTATTTGTTTTATGTGTGTCTCATAATGTGCTATGTAATATTTTATAAGTATTGAAGAATAGTAAATATTGAAGAAAATAATATCACAGTTAGAAAAGACTATGCCTCCTTTAGTACCTCTTTATATTGGATGCTGGAGTCAATCCAATCCAGTGAGATTTTGAACTGGCATCAGCTTCTGTGCCATATAGGCAACATTTCCACCAACTGGCTGACATTTCCTGTGCTTTGAGCTCAAGCTCACAGCTAGAATGTTTCTTTATAGAGATTCTGTCACCTAGGACAGGGAGGTGTTCTTCCAGCTTTGCCCTCCCTCAATGGACTACTGCTTTTGAGTTTTACTTAGTGTGGGACTCATTGAAAGGCAAAGAAGTATGTTCTGTTGACCTGTCTTTGTTCACATTTACTTTGTACTGGGCTTTGAGAGTAAGACTTCCTCAGTGTTCCTACTCCATTGACCCATGGTAACCAGACTCTTGGAAGGTGTCCCAGGTTTATTTATGCCTGTCTGCTTTACTACTAGAATGCCTGTGACTCTGAGAGCTAGGCTGTCTCCTACTCAGTATCCTATCTTTCTTGTGATCCCCTTGATGAAAGCCAATGAAAAAGAGTTTGTAAGAAAGATCTATTCACCTTGTGTCTTCATCAGTTAGTTTTTCAATTAATATAGTAGGCCCTATTTGACCTTGCAAAATATGTTAAAGTTTTCATTGATTGCTTCTTATCTACCTGTATGAAGGTCAATCTCTTTCCTTTCCAGTTCTCTGACAAAGGCAAAACAACTTGTGAGTCTCATGTCTCCTTGGAGATGCTTGATTCTCTTTGGGATTCATTTTTGTAGTTTTGTGATTCAAAATCATTTACAGTTCCAAGAAAATTTATGGGTTTTTATGCTATCCAGAATTTTTTATGGCAGTAAGTTAGAAAATGACTCTTCTGTTTGTTTTCAATTCTTCATTTACAATCCCATCTCAAACCATACCTTTCAGAATATCTTTCCTATAACAGGACTTACAATGTTTATTGTCTGCCTTCTAATACAGAGAATGTTAAATAAATACTGTCATGTAAATCACTTTTTGCTAATGTAACACTCTTCACAGATTCAAAAATAACCAAATTCAGACAAATTTTTCTGTTTCATTTTTCAAATCTAATAGTCAAATCTAATAGTGTAGATTTAGGACACGATGATCCATTAACACACTGGTAATCTGTTACATTCTCCCAGTGTTGAAGATTTTAGAGATGCAATTTCATGTAGTGTGATGTTTATCAGTAATTTTTCCTAAAGATGAATTACCCATGCCATTCAAGTGGTTTCAATTAGGCTGGCAATGTCCTGTCAGTGAGATATTTCCCTCTGTATGAGAATGAATTTATAGTCTGCCACCAGAGCACAGAGCACGACTCAGAGGGACATAAATTACCTTGCATGTGGATGTATCAGCTCCCTAAATAAGATAAAATCAAAACTCCAGCAAATGAAACATGGATGAGTATATTTATTTTTTAGTTATAATCATAACCTAATTAACAATACAAAACAGCAAGAGAAACTGTGTGTATGGGGAAGGAGTGTTGGGTATTGGGGTAGCAAACCAATCTCTGATCAGTATATGCATGGGAAGCCCTTGAACAAACCTGTGTGGAGAGTGAGGTATAGGAGAACGCATGTTTCTCAGAAGACTGCTGCCCATTTGTCAACATTATGTCACCTGCTCCTTATCAAACTGTGCAGATTAGTGGCCCCATTTATCTTGATATTACTAGCTGCCCATAATCCTATAGCAGTCAGGGTGGGTAAAGATCTACCTAGAATAAGGCAGAGAGAGCAAGGTCGTGCACAGAGTGTTCCTCTGCTACTCTAGGCTTCCACTGACCCCTGCCACCCACCCACTCCATTCTAAACACCATCTATGCATCTAGATTTTTATCACAATGTTATCTTAAGTTTTCAGATCCTTCAGAGTTGGGTTCAGGTGGGCATCCAGCTTCCATGTTACTTCACCATCTTTCCCAGAAGCCATTATTCATGATAACTAGTGAACTTACTGTTAAAATAATCCCAGACACTGAAGACTATCCATTGCATTTTCCTATTGCCAAACCAAAATCAAGCAGCAAACAGTAACCGAGATAATGATGGAAATGGAGCAACATGGAAAACATGTCTGTAGGGTAAAGATTGCAGTTACCACAGAACAACAAAGTAATGATCTCTGTTTAACTGAGAAATTGATGAGTCTGTAGTAAACTTTCTGGTTCCTTGAAAGGTAGGGATATCAGACCTCAGACTGTCTACATTTAGAAAGTTAGTGATTTGCACAGCTGGGAGTTTTTTCTGTTGTGTTGCTTTAAAGGAACCACAATCTAAGTGTTTAATGTTTGAATTCATCACGGGCCAGGTGTCACATTTGTGACATTATAGTACAGCTATTTTACAACTTACATATTTTACGGGGACTTCTAAAGAAAAGTTGTCAGATGCTTTTCTGAATTTTTTTTTCTGAATTGCTGTTCTGAATGTTATCAACAAAGATGACTGTCTAAAAAACAACTCTTCTAATTTAAAATGCTATTCTGTCAAGGAAACATTTGATACCCTAAAAACAAATTAACACATTTACAATTTTTTTAATTCCATATGGCAAATAGAAGGGATTTCAGTCACTTTAATTGATATTATTTCTAAATCTTTTTAAGAAGAATATAATGAAAACTCTGATAATCAATACTGCCGGACAAATTGAGCATGAAAATTGTTCTCTCTCTTTCCATTTGTGATAGTTTTACCAAATTCAAAGTATAAAATGTGCCAGTATATTATTATCACTCCCTAAAGGAAATTCACGGCATTGAAGTTTATTTTCTTGAGACAATATGTAGAAAGGAATGGATATGGAACTTCATACAAACTACATATGTTCAACTCTTTAGAGCCATTGCTACTTAATATCGTTCCAGCAAATTTCTTGATTCATCTAAATCTTAATATCTTATTTTTCATGATTACTCCTTGCCTTTTTATGATTTCCAAGTCACCTTTATATTTGTCCATGTTTATTGGCATGCATCTGTTTTTTTCTGCAGACTGTTAGGTACAAGATAGGATTAAAAATCTTGTAAATATTGACTGTGGGGTATAAGCCAACACCAAAATCTAATGCATAGATGACAAAGCAATTTTTAAGTCCTTTTCTTTCAGTTGGATCCCAAGTCTGGTTTGTATTATCACTCCATAAAAAGGTGGCATACCCTCCCCCACTGATCTCTATGCACAGATACAGACACACAGCAGTTGTCTTTCCACTGGGAAGCACTGGATACATCCTCCCTTACTAATAATGAAGTAGTATATTCACGTAGGGGTCTTCGCAGATATTTCTCTTTTTTCACCTCACAGAGATAAAGCAGAGATGTGAATATTTCGTGAAGAAAATTCAAGAATAAATGTATCATGTGTATCTGAGTAACCAGGGTTACTAGGAATATTTTTGGACCACCCAGAGGTTCAGGGAAGGGTAAAGGTCAGATTTCTTCTACTAGAGTCCAGAGAGAAGTATTTGGAAATGTTTCAATCTCTTGTAGAACCTGTTCAATTGTAGACATCAGGTAGACAAGAGCAGTTCTTTCACGTGACGTGATGAAACAAAGCATGAAGAGACAGAGAGGAAAATTTACCTCATCTAAGGGTTTTGTCTCTTAAAAGATGAAGTTGTACCCTGGGAGCTACGTGAAGAGGGAGTAGGAAAAGAAAAACAGACTTATTTCAGACAGGGCAGGCTTCTTCCAGCCGTGTGCGGATCATAGACATGATGTTGTAATCAATGTTCTATTGTTATCAGAAGGATAATGATGGTGACAATGATTTTATTGCTGCTTTTTGCTTTTTGAGTATTCTTTTTGCCTTCTAATGGATAACAATCAGATGGCTGTTGACAGCTAAAGCCAATTTCTTTTCAAATACTACCTTCAAATACACTTTGATGTTTATAATTTTACTTATAATTAAGGCAATGTTTGCATGTGTGTGTACTTTAGCATGTTGTAATAAATGTGCACATCTACTCTGTGCTGATCTTTTACTTCTTGTTTTCCAAACTAATTACTTGGTAAATAAAATAATGTTCTTATATACGTATATGTATATGTATATCATACAATATGTGATGGATATAGTACCTCATATACTTAACACTATTTTTCTAAAGATTTATTTCTTTATTTGAAACTCAGAGTTATATAGAGAGAGGAGAGGCAGAGAGAGAGAGAGAGGTCTTCCATCCATTGGTTCACTCCCCAGATTGCTGTAACGGCC
This sequence comes from Oryctolagus cuniculus, assembly GCF_051225735.1. Taxonomy (NCBI): domain Eukaryota; kingdom Metazoa; phylum Chordata; class Mammalia; order Lagomorpha; family Leporidae; genus Oryctolagus; species Oryctolagus cuniculus. The sequence goes on from NC_142871.1 coordinate 121,025,720, forward strand.
GGAGCTGCGCCAATCCGAAGCCAGGAGCCAGGAGCTTCTTCCGGGTCTCCCACACGGGTGCAGGGGCCCAAGGACTTGGGCCATCTTTTACTGCTTTCCCAGGCCGTAGCAGAGAGCTGGATTGGAAGTGGAGCATCCGGGACTAGAACCGGTGCCTATATGGGATGCTGGCGCTTCAGGCAAGGGCGTTAACCCACTGCGTCACAGCACCGGCCCCAACACTTTTTGTTTTAATAATACTTAGAACCTATTCTCTCTTTAATTTTTAAGAATACAGTTGTTGGTGATAGCATGGTGACATAGCAGGGTAAAACTACCATCTGCAATGCCGGCATCCCATAGGGGCACCAGTTGGTGTCCTGGCTGCTCTGCTTTCAATCCAGCTCTCAACTAATGGCTTGTGAAAAACAGACAATGCCCAAGTGCTTGGGCCCTGACACAACATAGGAGAACTGGAGAAAGCTCCTGGCTCCTGGTTTCATATTGTCCCAGCTCTGGTTGTTATGGATATCTTAGTTGTGAACCAGAGGATGTGGGATCTCTTTCTGTGTGTCCCTCTCTTTCTGTAACTCTGAATTTCAAATAAATGAATAAATCCTTAAAAAATAAATAATACAATTGTTAACTCTATTCATCGTGCTGTACAATTGATTTCTTAAACTAATTCTTCCTATCTATCTGAAATTTTGTATCCTTTGATAAACATCTTTAACTCCGTCATCTGCCCTTCCCCCCAGCCTCTAGTAACTCCTTTTCTACACTCCTTTTAAGAGTTCAACTTTTCAGATTGCTCATATTAGTGAGATCATGTTGTATTAGTCTTTCTGTGCCTGATATTTTTCAAATGAAATTAACACTCACCCACTAAGTTATTACAAGTAGGTTTTCTTCCTTATTAAAGGGTGAGTGGTATTCTATCATGTGTAATGCGTACCATCTTTTGTTTATCCATTCATCTATTGATAGGCATGTGGGTTTACTGCATACCTTGACTCTCATGAATAACACTGCCATAGACATGGGAGTTCAGCTATCTCCTTAACCTACTAATTTCAAGTTCTCTTGATACATACACAGAAATGTAATTTGTGGATAATATAGTAGTTCTATTGAACTTTTTAAGGAATCTATAAATTTTTTCCATAATAGTTATTTGCATTCCCTTAATAACGTATTCCTTTTTCTCCACATCCTCTCCTATAGGTGTTACCTTTTTTGACAATTATTTAAAACCTTTTTAAACAGGTGCTTGAAGTTTTCTGACTTTTTTGAAAAAAATCACATTGTAAAATCTTAGTACAAATTAAAAGTGAAGTTCTTAAAATTCTCATCTTGACCAGCTATGAAGCAATTTAAAAATCTTCACGGGTGTATTGAGAAAAACCAGGCTTAAAAAATCCACGTTTGTCATTACCATAATGAGACATCTTTAGGTAAAAATAATAGAAACTCAATGCTGCATAGATAATGCAGATAGTTCTAGTAATCTGGTCAGCAAAAAGCAAACACGTAAGGTCTTTGGCTTCAATCTTGTGTTCATTTCTTACTACTGGCATTTCATATTCATTTCTCCTGGTTGGATGATTAAACTGATATTGGCAGTGATGTTCAGCTGGCATTTACTAAGCCCTGCTCTGCTTAGCCTCTGCAGTAGACAAGTTCTCAGCTAGTAGATAGCTGCTTTTGTCCCTGCCATTTTCTGGTTTAGGGTTATCTGGGCATCAGCAACAGTAATTCAAGTCGTGGCGGTACTGAAGCTGAGGTGGACGATGACCTTGGGTTACATCTCCAAAATCAATCCTTGTCTTCTTCCTTGCCATCCCCTTCAGGCTGGCTTTGGACCCCTGGACAATCATGGTCTATAACTCACATACGTATTCTGTCTCGCTCGTCTACCTTGTTCTCCTGCACCCTCGTTGTCTGCATTTTCCATCACTTATGCCAGCACAGGAGGGTGGGAATATGGTGATGGTTGCCCTAGGGTCTCCACTGGCAGAAGGGGCTGCGTTATTGGACCTGACTTCAGGAGCACTCTCGTCTCTCATTCTTTCCTCAACTCTCATTGTTTTGGTAATTCTGCTGCTCATTGCAGGAAAGTCCCTAGGACATGGACACTGTTGATAATGGTTATGGTCTGCTGCGTATTTACTGCCTTGCACTGGAGCTCCACCAGGGCCTGGAGCGTTGGCTGCCTCCTCACCCTTGCTCCTAACACAACTTCATTCTCCACAGTCTCTCCATCTCTTTTACTATGAAGGGACTCTGTGGGGTTACTCTTCTTTGTGGCAGTCTAGGATACAAATATGTCTTCTTTGGGGTCTTTCCTGTTGATGAAACTGCATCCATTTCTTACACTGATCCATTTTTTTTTTTTTTTTTTTTGACAGGCAGAGTGGACAGTGAGAGAGAGAGACAGAGAGAAAGGTTTTCCTTTGCCGTTGGTTCACCCTCCAATGGCCGCTGCGGCCGGCACGCTGCGGCAGGCGCACCGCGCTGATCCGATGGCAGGAGCCAGGAGCCAGGTGCTTCTCCTGGTCTCCCATGGGGTGCAGGGCCCAAGCACTTGGGCCATCCTCCACTGCACTCCCTGGCCACAGCAGAGAGCTGGCCTGGAAGAGGGGCAACCAGGACAGAATCCGGCGCCCCAACCGGGACTAGAACCCGATGTGCCGGCGCCGCTAGGCGGAGGATTAGCCTAGTGAGCCGCGGCGCCGGCCTACACTGATCCATTTTCTTCGAGGTGACCGTCTTGTCTTGTCCCGAATGTGAGGCTACCCCTTGCCAATGCTGTCCATGGTGCCAGGCTTGCAACAATAACTATGGGAGTGCTGATATGTCTCTGACATGCTTATTTTCTTTCCTTTGGGTATACACCTAGAAGTGGGATAGTTGGATCTTATATTGATCTATTTTGAGCTCTATGAGGAACCTCCATACTGTTCCACTTAAAGCCTGTAGTAATTTACAGTCTCACAACCAATGTATTAGACTTTCTTGTTCACCACATCCTTACTAATTTTTTTTTTATAATGGACATACTAACAGTAGGGAAATAATACCTCATTATTGTTTGATTTGTTTTACCTTCATGACTGATGAAATTATTATTATTATTTTTTTAATTTTTATTTTTTGACAGGCAGACTGGACAGTGAGAGAGAGAGAGAGAGAGACAGAGAGAAAGGTCTTCCTTTGCCGTTGGTTCACCCTCCAATGGCCACCACGGCATGCTGATCCGATGGCAGGAGCCAGGTACTTATCCTGGTCTCCCATGGGGTGCAGGGCCCAAGTACTTGGGCCATCCTCCACTGCACTCCCTGGCCACAGCAGAGAGCTGGTCTGGAAGAGGGGCAACCGGGACAGAATCCAGCGCCTCGACCGGGACTAGAACCCAGTGTGCCGGTGCCGCTAGGCGGAGGATTAGCCTAGTGAGCTGCGGCGCCGGCCCTGATGAAATTATTTTTTCCATATACTTCTTCCCATTTGTATTTCTTATTTCAAAAATGTCTATCCAGATCATTTTCCCATATTAAAATTTGATCATGTTCTTTTCTGAATTTTTAAGGCCTTTATATATTCTAGAACTGAATCCTTTGCAGTTTGCAAATACTTTCTCCCGCTCTGTAGGATGTCCCTTCACTGTTCATTGTTTGCTTTCTGAAAGCTTCTTAGTTTGATATAATCTCATTTGTCTAACTTTGTTTTTATTGCCTGTGCTTTTAGAATCACATATGAAAAAGCAGTGCCTATTCCAATGTCATGACTTTTTTTTTTTTATATTATTTGACAGATAGAGTTAGACAGTGAGAGAGTGACAGAGAGAAAGGTCTTCCTTCCTTTGGTTCACCCCCAAATGGCCGCTACGGCCAGAGCTATGCCATTCCAAAGCCAGGAGCCAGGTCTCCAAGGGCTTGGGCCATCCTCCACTGCCTTTCCAAGCCACAGCAGATAGCTGGAGTGGAAGAGGAGCAACACGTACTAGAACCCGGCACCATGCTGGCACCACAGGTGGAGGATTAACCTACTGAAATACAATGCTGGCCCCTGTCTTGAGTGTTTTACCTCTATTTTCTTCTAGTAGTTTCATATCTTATATTTAGGTTTTTTATTCATTTTGAGTTGATTCTTATATATGGTGCATTCAGGTTGCATTCTTCTGTGTTTCAACATTTAATTTTTCAAGTACTATATATTTAGCAGGTTATCCTTACTCCACCATATTTTGCTGGCTCCTTTGTTGAGAACCAGCTGCCTATAGAGTGTGGATTTATTTCTGGTATCTCTATGTATTCCATTCATCTATTTATTGGTTTTCATGCAAGTTTCATGTCGTCTTGCTTACCATAGTCCTTTAGAATGTCCTGAGATCAGGTATCATGGTGCTTCTCCTATTTTCTTTCTTCTTTTCTTCTTCCTGCCCTTCCACTCACCTTCCTTCCCTTTTTCCTTGCTTCCATCCATCTATCAAGTTTGTTTTGTCTACTCAATGTATTTTGTACTTCCATATTAATTTTAGGATTTTTTCTATTTTTGTGAATAATGCCATTGATATTTTAGGTGATATTTTTAACAGAGATTGGATTAAATTTGTAAATTGCTTTGTGTGTAGTGGGTGCATTTTTAACAATATTAATTCTCCCAATCCACGAAAATGACAGCTCTCTCTGTCTCTCTCTCTCTCTTTTTGACATCTTCAATTTTCTCTCATCCATGTTTTGTTGTTTCCATTGAAGAGGTCTTTCACCTCCTTAGTTAAACTTGTCCCTAGTATTTAACTGTTTTGTAGATATTATGAAAGGTATTAGTTTGTTAATTTATTTCCATGAAAAAATATTATTAATATATAAAATGCCACTATTTTTGCATGTTGATTTTATATTCTGAAACTTCACTGAATAAATTTATCAGTTCTAACAATATTTTATTGGATTCTTTAGATATTTTTATATAATGAATCAATTCCTCTGCAGTCAGGAATAACTCATTTTTGCAAGATGTGAAAATGGCTCATCAGATGCAAATCAATAAACTTAATTCATAACTTCAACAGAATAAAAGACAAAGACATATGAGAATCTCAATAGATGCAGAAAAATTACTTGATAAAATTCAGCAGCCTTCATAATAAAACAAAATTCTTAATAAACTACGTATAGAAGGAATTCACCTCAATTTACATTATATGACAAACCCATAGGCAACACAGTATACAGGGAAAAACTTAAAGTGTTTGTCTTAAAATTTGGAGCAAGAAAAGTATATACACTTTTGCCAGTCATATTCAACATACCACTGGGAATCTGAGAGTAATTAGGCAAGAGAAAGAAATGAAATACATACAAATACGAAGGGGGGAAGTCAAATTATCCCTTGCATATTATATTGTTCTATATATAGAAAATCTTTCTATATTTTTAAACCTAACTTCCAAATAACTTCATTTGCAATAACATATTTTAAAAGTAGACCCTCTCTGGTCTCCTGTTCTGATGTTCACTGTATAACTTGCTCAAGTTACAAAACACATTTTATTCTGAGATATGGTATTGTAAGTTGGTTAATAATATTCTCAAACTGGTTTTTGGAGTTCACAATCTTGCTATGCTGCTTAATACCTCTGTATTATATAGAACTTTGGGGAAGTTCTATAAAATTGCTGTTCAAATTCCTAACACATAGTTGGAATATTCACACCCCTACCTAAAAGATTGGTTATGATGAGCATATGAGTTAATATGTATAAGCATATGGAATAGCACTGTATACAAAATTACCACTATTTATAATTAAATTATGTTTTATGCCACTTGCTTCCATGTCACTGCAATTATTATAGATCACTCATCTCTAGTAACTTGGGAAATTCCTACTTCCAAAAAAAAAGGAAAAAGAAAACCATACTCAAATCTTGCTCCTTATTTTAAAGAATTTTGTGATCAAAAGTAAAATTTGGTTGTTTAAATCCTTATTATGATTTTGAATGCTTAATAACTCAATAACTCATACATCCATCCACAAATCATCAACTATGGAGTGTCTTTCCTATCTTTTTTTTTGGACAGGCAGAGTGGACAGTGAGAGAGAGAGACAGAGAGAAAGTTCTTCCTTTTCCGTTGGTTCACCCCCCAATGGCCGCTGCGGCCGGCGCGCTGTGGCCAGCGTGCTGCGGCCAGTGCACTGCACTGATCTGAAGCCAGGAGCCAGGTACTTCTCTTGGTCTTCCATGCGGGTGCAGGGTCCAAGCACTTGGGCCATCCTCCACTGCACTCCCAGGCCACAGCAGAGAGCTGGACTGGAAGAAGGGCAATTGGGACAGAATCCGGCACCGCGACCGGGACTGAATCCTGGGCCCCAACTGGGACTAGAACCTGGTTTGCCGGCACCGTAGGCGGAGGATTAGCCTATTGAGCCGCGGCTCCAGCCCCTGTCTTCAGCACTGTGCTTGACATCATGGGATCTTAAAATAAGCCTTAAATGATAACTGTTCCATGTCTTCTTATATAATTCACTTGAAGTGATAATACCAAAAATGATTAGAATACAATATGATCTCAATGTTGTAGTATATACTGCAAATCACAGAATTGTGAGAAAGAAAATCAATATTGTTTAGATAAAAGAGTTAGGAGAGATGGACATATCTTTCGCATCAGCTTGAGTTATGAACCATGATTTTCTAAATCACTACCTTATTCTATATTCATAGTTTCTGCCATGTGTACTGTGAGTCCAATAAATGTTAACTGAGTGTAGTTGAGTGGAAGAATGAATGAATGAATGAATGAACTAGTACTCATGTATGAGGGGAACCTGAGGAGCTGGCACTGTGGCTCTTGTGATGCTGACATCTCATATGGGAGTGCCAATTTGAGTTTTGGCTATTCTGCTTCCAATCTTGGGAAGGCAGAGGAAGATAGTTCAAGTACTTGGGCACCTACCATGGGAGACCAAGATGAAATTCCTGGCTCCTGGCTTCAGCCTAGTCCAGCCATAGCTATTGCAGCCATTTAGGGGAGTGAACCAGCAGATAGAATAAATCTCTCTTTCTCTCTCACTTTGTCAACATGCCTTTCAGATGAATAGAGTTGGTAGTAAGAACTGGCATTTTGATGTGAAATTTCTCTAGCATGGAGTGTAATGAATACAGAAAACCTTATTCCTTACCTAAACAGAATGACAAATAGGCATTAACATTGAAAGAAAGCAACTGTTAATTTATTTCTACAGATCATCCCAAAAGGAATATGTATAGACAAGGAGAAATTGAGTCATGTACACAAATGGCAAGAATATATATTAAAATTAACATTTGAAAACTATTTCAATGTTGAGTTCTCCAATATTGAATTGCCACAATTAAGAATGCAGGGTTGTTTTTTTTTTTCATTGAAGTTTTTGAAATCCATTTTCTCTCTTCTCTGTGGCAAGATGTGGATCTAACACCTGGTCGGCACAATTAGCATAAAGGTTTCAAATCTGTTACAGCTGTAGAGCTGTCAGGAGGTATCTGGGCATGCTATATGCAGACGTATGATGCAACACTAAGGAATTTATTCTCTTTCTGCTCTGGAAACCGCTCATGCTTCTCAGTCATTTGTCCTAGCACTCTGTACCTATTCACCCTCCTTTCCAAACTTCTTTCTGAGCAGCTGGGAAATTTCTCCATATCTCATTCCAGCTCTCTTTCCATTTTAATCTGGGTGTTTGAATTTTTCCCGAAGGTCTCCTATTTGCTGAAGTTCTGTGTCTGTTTTGCTCTGATTGCTTGCATTCTGTTCTCATGCCAGTAAGGAATTATAGGTTGGGCTCACCATAGATTCTGTGTTGTGCTTTTCAAATGAAGAGACAAAACTTGGGAGGCTCCATTAGAAGAGAGCACTGCCAGGCAGCTCTCGGCCAGGACTTTTTATTAGAGGGCACAAGCAATCTACAAGCTAGCAAGCACTAGGCACAGCAATACATTAACCAAAACCCGCCATATGAACAGGAAAAACCAAACCCTGTGATCTGGGACAAGGGACAGCAAGGTAATCTATATCATGCAATATGTCTTGATCTATGTCACAAGGATCTGGAATCTTATTTACAATCTTGAGCTTTCAAAACCAGTATTCATCACTAATTACAGATTGCCCACCCTCTGCCTTCTGCTGCTGCATTCTATTGGGAGGGTGTGCCCTCACCCAGAACTGCCACCATGGCCTATTCCAGGGGCCTGTGGCTCCTCTGAGAACACTTAGGCAGTGTCCTCTACAATTCTGGTATGTACAGTTATTACCTTTTTGTAGACAGAGCTGTTCCTCTTTGTTTTTTATTTTTTTTTCCTGGATATTCTTTGTACCCTTTTCCAAGGCATACTGGCTTTGTATTTTCTTCTGTAACACATCTGAGGATTCAGTGGACTAAAAACAGCTGATCAGGATTCAAGTCTTATCTTTACTACCCACTAACCTTGAGATCCTAGGGAGCACTTTAATAAATCTAGGCCTCATTTTCTTTTCATCTGTAAGGTAAGTAAAATGCAGCATATTGTTATTATGTCTAAAAACATATGCTATTTTAAAGATTAAATAACAAGAGCACAGATAATTCAGAAATTAAAATCCACATTTTCTTGGCACTTTTGAAGTTGCTCTGATAGGGGAGCTCCCCTTTTTCACCTGTTATGCAAAACCTTCTTAAGTAAACAAGGAAGTAAAATAGATATGCTTGGACAGTCTTTAGAATCTGGAATTAATTATTAGAGTTTTACCGGGAAACTTCTCCTATGATTTTTTTTTTTTTGAAAAATATTTTTGCTTCTTTCTCTTGGTTGGGTGAAAAACTTCTATTTTATGTAAATACTATTCTCATCTGAGGGCAGTGATCCTATTATCTATGGATTAAAATCAGTGCCTTCAGGAAATTGGCTTGATTTCCTACCCTTCTCTGCTTTATCTTCCCTCCTCATTCCATCACTGATTTTTCTACTACTAGGCCTTTTGTTTGTTTATGTGAATTTTAGTCTAAGTATACCAATATCTAAAGGATGCAGTATTTCCCTAAAGACTTATCAAGGGATAAGGGATATGGGGGATATTGGGAAAAGCACAACAAGGATCAAGGGATCAAGGGATATTGGGATAGCCATTTTGTTTTAATGAAGGAATTCTTCAAAGGCTGGCTCCCTGAGCCTGTGGTGATACTTTAGCCTAGTCTTAACAGATTAATAAGAGAAATTTTCTGGGAGCAGTGTAGATAATAGTTTTAGTGCTTTATGAGCACAGAAAATCAAAGTATTTTTTGAGAAGCAAACTGATTAATTCAAATTATAAACATGGTGCCATGAAACTAAATATTTCAAATACATTCAAGTGTCACTCTGAATAAAGGAGAAGCTTAAGGAAACCCAGGGTTCAAAGATGTAACTGTCATCTTATTTCCAAGTTACTCTTGTTTACTAAGGATTTGCGTACATAGTGTGAATGAGGGTCAACCTCGACACACATGCTTGAGTTCTGTAAGCCATGTGAACTCTCCACTACCAAAAATAATATTTAGGCAATTTATTTGCTAAATATTTTAAATTTTAATACAAAACTCATGTACAACAGACCGATTGAAAGATTTCCTTTTCTATAATGGAAATTTTCTGGGACAAGAGGTTGTTCAGAGAAATGATGCTACAGTTGTTCTTTAAACAAAAGATGTTGATTAGAGGGTTCTGTTCTCCTGCCTTAGCATCAGAGAGATGAATGAGATAATCTGATCGGTTTCCCTGAACAAATTTTAATTGTAGTAGGAAACATCAGAGACCTCCTTTTTTCTTTCTTCTTCTTTTTATTTGACAGGCAGAGTTTAACAGTGAGAGAGAGAGAGAGAGAAAGGTCTTCTTTCCGTTGTTTCACCCCCAAATGGCTGCCCCGACCATCGTGCTGTGCCGATCCAAAGCCAGGAGCCAGGGGCTTCCTCCTTGTCTCCCATGTGGGTGCAGGGGCCCAAGCACCTGGACCATCCTCCACTGCCTTCCCGGGCCACAGCAGAGAGCTGGACTGGAAGAGGAGCAACCGAGGCTAGAATCCAGCGCCTGTATGGGATGCCTGTGCCACAGGAGGAGGATTAACCAAGTGAGCCATGGCGCCCGCTCCCATCAGAGACTTTTTTCTTAACAACGTTTTCTTCCAGGAAAGAAACTGTCAATTGCATTAAGTAAAAAGTTTCTGTCTCAGATCAAGTTTGGAAAGATATTTTTCTCATCATTATAATTTAGTAACTTTCTTTCAAATAAATATTCCAGAAGTAGAGACAAATTTTATTTTATTGCTGAGAATTTCAAAAGTAGGTGAATTGCAGGGAAAAATGAACATTCATATTTTCACTTTAAAATGGCTACTAAGCAAACACATGAAAAAGCACAGATCTATGAAAACGTTCTCATAGCATCTTCTCTCCTTTGGCTAAACTGCTTCCATGACTCCTGTACAAATTGAATGACAGTTGCAGCTGTGAAAGCCTCAGTCATCAATCTTAGTAAAAATGGTTTATTAATATTTGTTTATTTATTTGAAATATAGAGTTGCAGAGAAAAAGAGAGAGATGGAGGGAAGGAAGGAGGGAGGGAGGGAGAGAAAGAGAGAGAGAGAAACTTCCATCTGCTGTTTCACACCCCAAATGGCCACAATGTCCAGGGATCAGCAAGACTGAAGTCAGGAACCCAGGAGCTTCTAAAGAGTCATCCTTGTGGGAGCCAGGGCCCAAGTACTTGGGCCATCTTCTGCTGCTTGCCCATGCACATCAGCAGGCAGCTGGGTCAGAAGTGGAGCAGCCAGGACTGGAACCTGCACCCTCATGGTATGCCAGCACTGGTGGTGGCTGCAGCTTTATGTGCTGTGACACAGAGTTGGTCCCATTAAAAATGATTTCTGCTTTTTAAGATAAGTCTCACCTGGAAATCACAAAGTATATTATCAGCAGTCAGTGAAACAGGTTCCAGAAAGAAAGGAGGCATTTTTTTGGAACCTACATAAGGCACTATTATTGTTTTTCCAGTTTTCTGTTCAGGAATCTCATTTCCTGTTTTATATAAAACCCAATAACATGCATTTTCCCAGGCCATAGCAACCTGGGAAAATATAATTAAGATTATACTGGTGTAAGAAAGAGCAGTTTATGTCTGTGAACCCTCACAGGGACACTGATATAATCCACGCCTTCTCCCAGTGTATTGCTAACTTCATTTGCAATTTCACATTAACATTCCTCACAGATGCCCTGGGTGCTCATTACTTGTTTTTAAATTTTCGATCAACATCTAAGAATTGTACATTTTTCTAGGTCAAAGCATAATATTTCAATATGTATATACAAGTAAAGATCAGTTTGTGGGGGCCAGTGCTGTGGTGCAGTGGGTTAAAGCCCTAGCCTGCAGCATGGGCATCCCCAATTTGGGCGCTAGTTCTAGTCCCTGCTGCTCTTCTTCCAATCCAGCTTTCTGCTATGGTCTGGGAAAGCAGTAGAAGATGGCTCAAGCCCTTGGGCCCCTGCACCCGCATGGGAGACCTGGAACAAACTCTTGGCTCCTGGCTTTGGATCAATTCCACTCTGGCCATTGCAGCCATTTGGGGAATGAACCAGCGGATGGAAGATCCCTTTGTCTCTCCCTTGCTCTGTAACTCTGTATTTCAAATAAGTAATGTAAATCTTAAAGATCAATTCATGTTAACGAATGTTTCCATCTTCTTCATTTAGTATATGTTTGTAGCCTTTGACATTTTCTATTCTAGTTATTTATAAAATATAGAATGGGTTATTGTGTACCATAGTTACTCCACTGTGCTCACTGTGCTATTTGAATGCTAGGGTTGATGTATTCTGTCTGACTGTTTTGATATCTGTTACCCACCATCCCTCTGTCTACTCTCCCCTCCTCCCATATCCTTCCTAGACTCAGTCACTGTTCTTTGTTCAGACTGACATTTTCTTCAGCTTCCACATATGAAAGAGAACATTCAGTATTTGGCTCCCTATGTCTGACTTATTTCACTTACCACAATGTCCTGCAGTTCCATCCTGTTTGCTGCAATTGATAGACTATCATTGATTTTATTAAATAAATTCCATTATATACAAAACTACACTTTCTTACTCCATGCATTCATCCTAGGACATCTTGTTTGATTATACATCTTTCTTATTATGAATAGTGCCCAAAATAAATATCTCTTTGGCTTGCTGATTTCATTTCTTTTGGCTATATACACTGGAACAAATAGATCATATGATAAGATCTATTTTTAGCAATTAGAGAAACCACCGTAACAGTATCCATGATGGTTGTACTAATTTACATTCTCAAGCAATGTCTAAGAGCTCATTTGCATTTCTCTGATAGTTAAATATGTTCAACATTTATTAGCCATTTGAATTTCTTCTATTGAGAAGTTTCTATTCAAATCATTTGTCCATGTTTAATTAAATTATTTGGGTTTTTGTTATGAAGATTTTTGTGCTTTACATATTCTGAATTTTAATCCTTTGTCAGGTGAAAATTGTAAATTTAATCCCATTCTGTAGATTGTAGCTTCGCTTTGTTGATTGTTTCCTTTGTAGCACAGAAACTCCTTGTCTATCTATGGAGTCACACCCAAAACATTATTTTGTATGTTGTTTTGAAGTATTTTGTCTATGCTTTCTTCCAGTAATTTTGTAGTGGATGTAGTAAATCTTGGTCTTTGATCTATTTTGAGTTGATTTTTATATAGGATAAGAGATGGAGGGAAGGTGAGGCTCAGTCTTCTGCATGTGGATATCCAGTTGCCTGAGCATCATATACTGAAGAAGAGTCCTGTCTCCATTGTATGCATTTGATATCTTTGCTCAGTTGACTGTAAATTTGTGGGGCATATTTCTATGATCTACATTCTTTTTCATTGGTCTATGTATCAGCTTGTATTTCAGTACCATGCTATTTTGGTTACCTTAGCACCATTGTCCTAAACAAGATATTTTCATGTCTCCAATTTTGTACTTTTCAGCCATTATTATTTTAGCTAGTCTTCAGTGCCTCCATAGGAATTTTAGGATTTTTTTTAATCAGCATTTTATATTAAATTTTATTGTAGCGATCTTTTAATTCTTTGGTTATTTTTTTTTCCTGGTAACTTTTTTTCTATCTGTTGCAAATGGGAATACTTTCATTACTTCTTTGTCAGAAAATTCATTATTGGCAAACTGAAGGGCTACTTTGTGGCTTTTGATTTTGTAGCCTGCAACCTTGTTAAATTTGTTTATCAGTTCTAAGAGTTTTTTTGGTGCAGTCTTTAGGATTTTCTATTACGGAATCGTATTTTCTTCAAACAAAAATAAATTGACTTCTTCCAATCCAATTTGAACTTCTTTTATTTCTTTCTTTTGCCCAATTCCTAAGGCTAAGTGTCCCAGAATAAGAATAATGATGAGAGTAGATAATCTTGATGTTCCAAATCTTAGTAGGATGTTGACTATGGGTTTATTATGTATAGTCTGGATTGTGCTGAGATATACATCATCTATACCATTTTTCCTGGTTTTTATCATGAAAAGATGTTGAATTTTATTGAATGCTTTTTATGCATCTGTTGATATAATCCTATGACATTTCTATTTTGTTTTGTTGATGTGGTGCATTGCATTTATTGATTTGTTTATCTTAAAACATCCTTGCACCACTAGGATAAATTCCACTTAATCAAGATGAATGTTCTTCTGATGTGCTGTTTGGGTTCCATTGCTAGTATTTTGTTGTAAATATCTGTTTGCCTTGCAAAATGAGTTTGAAAGATTTCCCTCCTTTTCAATATTTGGAATATTGAGAATAATAGGTGTTAATTCCTAAAAGTTTGGTACACTTCAGCAGTGGAACCAATGATTTGGGCTTTTTTTTTGTTGGGAGATTTTTAATTGGTGACTCAATCTCATTGCTTTTTATTTTTCTCTTTCACTTTCTATGTCTCTAGAAATCAATCCATTTCTTCTGAGTTTTTCAATTTGTTGGCTTGTGGTTATTTATATCAATTATTTATAATTCTTTGTATGCATGTGGTATTAATTGTGATATCTGCTTTCTTATCTTTGATTTTAGTTATTTAAAATTCTCTTTTTCTTGGTTAATGTAAGTAAATACTAATTTCATTTACATTTTCAAAAAAAACAACTGCTTTACTAACTTTTGTATTTTTCTTTTTTTTTTTAGATTTATTTATTTATTTGAGAGGCAGAGTTACAGGCAGAGAGAGGGAGAGACAGAGAGAGTGGTTTTCCATTTGCTGATTCACTCCCCAAATGGCCACAATGGCTGGAGCTGAATTTATGTAAAACCAGGAACCAAGAGTTTCTCCAGGTCTCCTATGTGGGTGCAAGGACCTGAGAACTTGGGCCATCTTCCATTGCTTTCCCAGGCCATAAGCAAAAAGCTGGATTAAAAAAGGCTCAGCTGTGACATGAACCGGCACTCATATGGGATGCTGGCACTGCAGGTGGAGGCTTAGCCTACTACTCTACAGTGCCACCCCACATACATTTTAGACTTTATTTCTTGTATTTCTGCTCTGATTTTGTTTTTTTTTTTCTTTTATTATTTCTTTCCTTCTACTTATTTTAAGTTTGATTTACTCTTACTTTTTTTTCTTTTTAAAATATTTATTTATTTTTATCTGAAATGGAAAGTGAAATAGGAAAAAACAGAGATGTCTTCTCTGTACTTATTCACCCTGAAATACCTGCAACAGTCACAGCTGGGCCGTGATGAAGCCAGGAGTCAGAAACCAGATCTCCCACGAGGGTTTCAGGGACCCATAGAGTTGAGCCGTCATCTGTTGTTTTCACAGGCACATTAGCAGGAAGCTGCACTGGAAGAAGAGTAGCCAGGACTCGAACCAGAACTCCAATATGGTACCTGATGCCTTAACCATCTCTGCCACAATGTCTGCTGCATTTTTACTTTTCTTTTTTGCTTACTTTTTTTAAAAGATTTATTTATTTACTTGAAAGTCAGAGTTACACAAGGAGAGAAGGAGAGGCAGAGAGAGAGAGAGAGAGAGAGAGAGAGAGAGAGGTCTTCCATTTGCTGCTTCACTCTCCATTTGGGCGCAATGGCCCGAGCTGTGCCGATCCAAAGCCAGGAGCCAGGAGCTTCTTCCGGGTCTCCCACATAGTTGCAGAGGCCCAAGGACTTGGGCCGTCTTCCACTGCTTTCCCAGGCTGTAGCAGATAGCTGGATATAAAGTGGAGCAGCCGGGACTTAAACTGGCGTCCATGTGGGATGCCAGCACTGCAGGCAAAGGCTTTATCTGCTACACCACAGTGCCAGCCCCTCGTGTTTTTACTTTTCTACGTCTTTGAATTGCATTGTAAGGCTACTGATTTGAAATCCTTTTTTTTATGTTCATAATTATTACTATAAACTTCCATCTTATTAAGACTGATTTTTGCTATATATCCCATGTTTTGGTATATTGTGTACTCACTTTTGTTTTAAGAAATAAGTTATCTTTTGATGTCTTCAGTGAAACTGTTCTTTCAGTGGCATGTTGTGCAGTCTGTGCATTTGTATAATTTCTAAACTTTATTTCTAGTTTTATTGTGATAAAAAATACATGATATAACTTCAAATTTTTAAAGCTTGTTGGGATTTTTTCATGGGATAATATTTGGAACAATCTGGAAAATATTCTAGGTGCTGATAAAAAGAATGTGTATTCTGCAGTTGTTGGTTGCATAATTATGTAATAATTATGAACATAAAAATATTCTGGTCATTTCTCTTAGGTTTATATGCTCTGTAATATAGGTTAAGTATGATGTATTTGTTGATTTTGCTTTTTAAAAATTTATTGATTGATTTGAAAGAGTTACAGAGTGGGAGAGGGAGTAAGAGACAGAGAGAGAGAATGCTGGTTCACTCTCCAAATGGCCACAATGACCAGGGCTGGGCCAGGGCAAAGCCAGGAGCTAAATTTCTTATAACCTCATCAGCTATATCTGATTGCTCTAGGCATGAGCTGCAGGAGAGCATTTGGAGAGACCCACTATCTCTGAAGTCCCGGAGGGTTGAGGACACTCTGGCAGACCTGAGATTTGAGGTTTACACAGAGATGGGTGTGGGACAATGAGAGAGGTGGCTCTGGGAGTATAGCAGGTATTTCTTTTGGCACTGCTGTTGCCATGGGCCTCCTGCACTGAGAGCTCCAGGCATGGCAGGGGATTGCAGCAGCCACCCTCAATCCCAGTAGTGATGTGGGTCCATGAGTTTTGGTCCAGGGAGAGGCATGTCTGGGAAGTCCAACACCTACCCTCAGTCCTAGAAATGGGCTAAAAATGTGGCTGTTCACAGGAGAGGCTGTAGCTGGAAAGTGCAGCACTTAATCTTAGACCCAGTGTTGATCCAAGTCCAGAAGCAGCAAACTATAGGAGCCAGTGGAAGCAAGTGCAGTGGGCCTGACCCTGGATCCCAGGAGGTAAAGACTTGGATCTCTCAGTTCTTGAAGGTGGCACACTCTATCTGTCTCCTGCAGTGCAGTTCATTGCATGGGCTGGAGTCTTGGAGTAAAAATTGTGCTGTTAGGTGAAGCTGAGTTTGTGAGCTTGAAAAACCCTTTACTACTGTAGTGAAATGACTGGTGATGGGGTGGGGAGGTGGCCCTGTGGTAGGGATATGTGCAGATTTCTTATCATTAAGGCAGTCGGAATTTCAATGACTTCCTTCTCATGATGGTGCTGAGTGACAGAGCCTAGTCTTGGAGGTTGAAGGAAATAATGTGTGTTCCTTCACTGAATTGAAGTTATTATAACTCTACGTATCTTCCTCAACAGGACTAAAAGCCCCTGATGACTGCAAAATTCTCTTGTAGCTGGTGTTGCAGGCATCCGTGTCAATGGGGTCTGCCAAGCATCTCACATTCAGCATTTCCCCTGCAGTGAATCGTTCCCAGCCTGGGGAGCTGGGGGAGCTGTTGTCCATGTGCTTTGTACTTCTTCCCATGTTGTCTTCTCTGTCCTCTACATCTTACATCGTTCCAATGTCACTCTTGCTGAGTTCTACTGCTCACTCTTATTCACCTCATAATGCAGCTATTTGACTGTGTGCTTGAATTTTTTTTTTTTATTTGACAGGCAGAGTTAGACAGTGAGAGAGAGAGAGACAGAGAGAGACAGAGAGAAAGGTCTTCGTTTTTCCGTTGGTTCACCCCACAAGTGGCTGCTACCGCCAACGCATTGTGGCTGGCGTGCTGCACTGATCCGAAGCCAGGAGCCAGGTGCTTCCTCCTGGTCTCTCATGTGTGTGCAGGGCCCAAACACTTGGGCCATCCTCCACTGCACTCCCGGGCCACAGCAGAGAGCTGGACTGGAAGAGGGGCAACCAGGACAGAATCCGGCACCCTGACTGGGACTAGAACCTGGTGTGCCGGTGCCGCAGGTGGAAGATTAGCCTAGTGAGCCACAGCACTGGCCATGTGTGCTTGAATATTGATTATCTCTATTTGGCCATCTTAGAATCCCCAGTGCTGATCTCTTCGCTTTTCCACCCTTGTCTTTAAGTTGAAACTGTTAGCAACCATTACTGGTATCTATTTTCTTGAATCTTAAAAAATATTCTTAAAGAGTCTACATTATGGCTAATTGTTTGTTGCGACACATGTGTTTTAGTTTGACACTCTCAACTCTCATGTCTTTACTACGCCAAGCGAATTTTCAATTCCGTACTTTAAGTGACATTGTACTTCCATTCCAGATCTTTACCACATTATTTCCTAGGCCAAAATGCATTTGTAATTATATCCAAAGTCTCATAATTGCCCTCTGCACAACCACACACACAAAGACATACCACCCCTTAATTTTCTCCTAAACTATGAGGAAAAATCTTGCACTTTTTCTTTCTACTTAGTCTTAGCATCCAAAGCACATTAAAATGCTTATCTTTGTTAAATGTGATACGGACTTCAAAAATAAAAGACACACTTGATTAAATTTTGGCAACAAAATAAAATAAGAAAATCAATCACCCACAAATCAAGGTTTTACCATTATCATCCTCATTATCATCCTCTGCAGTATTTTAAGCAGAAATGGCGCCCAACAAGTGAATTGTTTGTCTAAATGTGAAAGTTTGCTGAATTGCTCTGTATAAACATGAAGTGAGGATGCAACTGTAGCTTGAGGAACTAGGAGAAAGATGAATAGGACTGAAAAATGGTTGGAGAAGAGCTACTTGAGGTAAAATTGAAGGAGTTTAATCTTGTTGACCATTCCCTGAGAAGCAGAGGATTTTAGAGCTAGCTATGCATACTTTTAAAATTTTACTGTAGCCTTTTCAATGAAATTTATGTAACCCACTAATACTTTCATTTGTGTGGATTATTTCTGAATAAAGAGAACTTCTGCTGAGTTCTGTGTTTGGTGCAAAGTGAAAAATAAAGAGTGTGTACTTGGAGATATATTATTACATGGGAAAAGAATTGGTAGGACTTTATACTGCATGTTTTATTGCTTTTGTAATTTATGCATTTGAAGATATTTTCTAGAATATGTCTCATTTATAACCAAAAAAGGATATATTTTGGAAACTTCTTAAAGTTTAATTCTAGTGTTCAATATCCTTTGCTAACTTGTTCATACATTATTCATAACACTAGGATTTGCAGAAAAAACTTAAAGATGGAATTAATTTTAACAAATTTTGTGCAATGCTTATTTTAGTAAAAAATTACTAGGTGATGAGGGAATTATCTTTGTTCAAGGAAAGAGCATATCTGGGAAAAGGGCCAATTTCATTAAAATTGTTAATACAGAAACACATGTGTGCCTGAGTATGCAATTTACAATAGATAATTACATAGATATGCATTTCATGGCCTAAATACTGGTATTTCTATTTTATAGTTTAAGAAAGTAAGACTCTTAGAGCTTGATAGTATTGTCCTGGGTCATATAGCTCATAAGTCTCTACCAGACTATAAAAGACTGTGGACAAACTGGAGGAAGGTACATTCTATGGATAGCTGCAGGCTGAGTTTTGGCTGGATTTCAGCCTCAAACCTCTTCTAGCACAAGCTTTTTGCACAAGGCAAACACTGCTCAACTTTAGTTGGATGCCTTATGGTTTTGAGACCCCTGTCATGCTTGCCCTTTGCCAATAAAAGAAGTCTATTTATTATTCTCTTGAGCTTTGCATTGGTGCCAAAATAGTTTTGTACTTTGACCTCTAAACAGAAGTCAGTGTTTCTTAGATAATGATGATGACTTGAAAGAGTCAAAACTAATTTTATTATGAGGAACCAGTACCTTGGTTAACAGTAAGAATCACACAAGTTAGAGGACTATTTACTGAATTGGCTTCAGGGCAATTGTGATTTACCTAACAATCAAAATCTTGCCTTCCTGTAGTTAGCCAAGGATTAATATTCCATTTCATTAACATCTGAATCTGCATGAAAATGGAAAGTTTGCATTGTTCTGGATGATTTCTCTTTTCTTGGAATACATGGAAACAAATTTATTTTCATGATGTATACTTTTAAACCGTTTCCTGTTCCTCAGCAATCCAGTCTGAATGAGAATAAGGCATTAGCCTAAATGATCTTTCCTTACACCTGAATCTTTCCATTTTAACATTGAAATCTAGGGGCCTGTGTTTTGGCACTGCAGATTAAGATGCAGCCTGCAATGCCAGCATCCTATATGGGTGCTGGTTGGAGTCTTCATTGCTCCACTTCTGATCCAGGTTCCTACACCCACATGGGAGACCTGCATGAAATTTTTGGTTCCTGTCTTTGGCCTCCCTCAGCCCCCGCTGTTGTGACCATTTGAGGAATGAACCAGTGGACAGAACATCTCTGTCTCTCTTTCTCTGTAACTCTGCCTTTCAAACAAGTAAATCTTAAAAATAAATAAAGATCTGAAATCTTTGTAAAATAGATGCCATTACTTATGTTTGTAAGATGATATGGGACATGATGCAGTGAAAAATATGATAGGTTCTCACATTAAAATAACTTTATTAGTATTTGAGGAAAGGTGTTTTACATTTTTCCTTGAATTATCTTCTTTTCTAAAAAAGATTTATCTTAAAGTCAGAATTAGAGAGTGTCGCTCCCCCTCTTCGCGGAGGAACGACACTAAACCCTGCCTAGGTTTCCTATCCGAGTCACGGCACCATTATGTCGCTCCCCCTCTTCGCGGAGGAACGACACAGGACCCTGCGCTGTTCTTTTGTCTGCTCGGCCCTCCCCGGGTTTGCTGCTGGTTCTTCCCGGGTTGGCTACCGACCCTTCCACCTCGGTGGAAGGGCAGTTCCCCCTGCCACTTTCCCCACTTCCGCGGGGGAGCAGCACACTGCTGGCCAGCTCTCTTGGGGGCTTCACAGGTGTTCCTTCAGATAGATGTTCCTGGTGCATGTTGTCTGTCTCCTCCTTTATAGTCCTCTTCCACCAATCCCAACTCTGCTACCCACACGCCGAGTACGCTGCTCTCCTCCAATCAGGAGCAGCTCCTGCAGCTTGTCAAGTTGGTGAGAGGCAGCTGTGTAGAAGCTGTTTACTCCTCTCCCAGTGCCATATTGTGGGAGAGCAGATGCATAGAATAAGTCTTAATTCCAGTAACTTAGTCTAGTCCAAGTTGCTCCCCACAAGAGAGAGAGAAAGTTTGCATCCACTGCTTTACTCCCCAAATGGCTGCAACAGCAATCGTAGAGCCAGGTCAAAGGCAGGAGCCAAGAGCTCTTTCCGGATCTCTTCTGTGGGTGGCAGGGGCCCAAGCACTTGGGCTACCTTTGGCTGCTTTTCCCAGTCCATTAGTAGGGAGCTGAATTGGAAGCAGAACAGCTGGGACACAGACTGGTGCCCAAAGGAGATTCCAGCATTGTAGGCAGTGACTTTACCCACCATGCCACAACACTGGCCCCACCGAATTATCTTCCTTCTCTGACTTCCCATTTCCTCATCCATGAAGTGGCTACATGTGACCCATAGACGATTGCTTTTGCGATCTGCTTTCATTGAAACAAAGAATACTAATATCACCAAGCAGCCTGTGTTTAATCAGTCCTCCAAACTCTGTAATACTCAAAGATGCCAGGGAATGGGTCTTCTGCTCAGACTGTTGCATTAACTGTGATCACTAAAGGAGTCTGCTAGGGAAAGAGGAATAAGAGGACTTTAAGGGATGAAGAAACAAAGGCAACCAAGGGAGACCTACATGCAGGCATTAAGGCTACTAGGAGAGGGCCATTCTGAAGATATGGACCTTTGGGCACAGAGCCTGAAACACCAATGGCCCTGCCCCACGGAGCTGGGTTTTTGTGTATGTGTTCCTGTGTATATGTGTGTGTATGTGTATGTATAGATGCATATATACTTGCATATATAGATGTCCCTCATCTTATGATGAGATTAAGTCTGATAAAACCATTGCAAACTGAAAATATTGTTATGAAGGTTATGCTTTTAATATACCTAATGTGGAAAACATTACAGTTTAGCAACAAAATCCACAGTAGAGTATTATTTGTTTACCCTCATGATCACACAGCTGGCTGGGAGATGTACTACTGCTGTTGTCTGCCATCATAAAACAGTATCTTACCACATAGCAGCAGCACAGGGAAGATAAAACTAAAATTTGAAATGCATTTTTTTTCTATCTTGTTTTCACTATTGTAAAGTTAAAAAGTAATAAGCTGCAGGACTGGTGATGTAGTATAGTGGGTAAAGCCACCACCTGTGGTGCTGGCATCCCATATGGGTGCTGTTTTGAGTCCTGGCTGCTCCACTTCTGATCCAGCTCCCTGCTACAGCCTGGTGCAGATCCAGCCATTGTGGCCATCTGGGGAGTGAACCAGTGGATGGAAAATTCTCTCTCTCTCTCTCTCTCTCTTTCTCTCTCTCTCTCTGCAACTCTGCCTCTCAAATAAGTAAATCTTTAAAAAAAAGTAATAAGCTGAATCATCGTAAAGCAGAGAAAGTATGTATGAATATGTGTATATGTTTGTAATAGCAGTTGCTTCACAAAATTGGCATTTGAAATAAATGAAGTCACATATATATTACAAAACAGCATTTTTAACAAGACATGATTTTTTTTTTTTTTGACAGGCAGAGTGGACAGTGTGAGAGAGAGAGAGAGGAAGGTCTTCCTTTGCCGTTGGTTCACCCTCCAATGGCCGCCACGGCCAGCGCACCGCGCTGATCCAAAGGCAGGAGCCAGGTACTTCTCCTGGTCTCCCATGGGGTGCAGGGCCCAAGCACTTGGGCCATCCTCCACTGCACTCCCTGGCCACAGCAGAGAGCTGGCCTGGAAGAGGGGCAACCGGGACAGAATCCGGCGCCCCAACTGGGACTAGAACCCGGTGTGCCGGCGCCACAAGGCGGAGGATTAGCCTAGTGAGCTACGGCGCCGGCTAACAAGACATGATATTAATATCACTACTATACCGTATCATTATAACAAACAGGAGGCTCGATTTAGAGAGAGTGAATTAAATTTTATGTCAGTTTCAATTTTCCTATTGACTGTATAAACTTGAATAAGTCACTTCTCCTCCACTTGAAACCTTCATTGATATCAAGTCCTCATTCAACTTCCCATATATTATAATGAGAACCATCTTAAAAACACTACAATGAACACAGAATTCCCAGGTAGTCACCTAGAATAGCCCATTCCTGTTTGCATGTTTAACTCAAACCTCATAATAAGGCACACAAGAGCCTTTCCCTCAAAGGCTATGTGTGCCATTCTTCCAATCCCAGTTTCCTGTGATCTATAATTTCAGTCACTGCTATGGATACCACACTGCCCATGCCATCATCCGCTCCTCTCTTTTTGAGGCCAATCTCTACACTAAAGCCAAGGTATTCTTTTTTTAACAACATGGCACACTCTTTCCTTATTTCTGCTCTCAGCCTTTTTTATTATTATTATTGTTGAGATAGAGAATAAAATTATTTTTGTAGAACTTGATGCCTCAAATATCTGCCGTGGCAGTTTGTTGGTCTTTAGTTCTACATATTTGGCTTCTTTATTTCTCCATTAACACACATTTGTTGACTGCCTACTGTGTGCCAAACTCCCTTGATGGTGTAGGGAATAGTTTAAGAGCATAGCAGTGAACACTCTTTGCTCTCACAATATTTACATTCTAGGTGAGGGAGAGAGACTGAGACACACAATATGTCAGCAGATGATAAATGCAGTAGAGGAATATAAAGTTCTAAAGGAGAAATGGGTTTGCCAGGGAATTTGATGCTAAATTGCAAGGTTAAAGAAGACTTTACTGCCAAGGTAATATCTCAGCCAAAACCTGAATGAGAAAAAGCAATATGCAATATACAACTGGGAATAGAACATCCAGACACAGGAAAAAAACAAGTTAAAACACCCAAGACCCTTTTCCCGTAAACCCTATTTACATTGAACTCTTTTTACTCACCAGAATAGTCTATGAACACATATCTCTTTCTACTACTTTTATTTAACATCCTCCTTCATGTTCACTTTTTATCTCATTTTTGTCTATTCTTTTTCTTTAGGTCTCAGACAGCATTTTCTCAGAGATAATATCCAAGATCCCTAAGACCTTTTTGTTCCATTGCCACTCAATTTAAAGCTGCTGCCAGGGGCAGGCATTGACCTGATGGTTAAGCTCCTAACATGGGTTAGGAAGCCCATGTCCCACAGCAGAGTACCTTGGTTCAATACATGGCTCCATTTTCTGATTCCAGCTTTCTGCTGGATAGCTGAATGATAGCTCATGTAATTGGTTCTTGCCACCCACATAAGACCTGGATTAAGTTTCTAACCCTAACTGTGACTCCTAAGCATTCCCAGGATTTGAGAAATGAACCAGAAGATAATGGCTTTTTTTCCTCTGTTTCTCAAATATATAAATATTTTTAGAAACTACTTTGTAATTTCCTTTGCAGTTCTTGTTCCTCATCTTCTCAGTTATTCATTATTGCTCATCTGCTCTACTAGACTGCTGGAGACTGGAGTCTGTGTCTGTCTTGTTCACTATTCCCTCTATAGTGCACAGCACAGTTCCAGACACCTATGGAAATTCAGTATTTATTGGATGCGTGAATGGATATGAGCATGAATGTCATTGATTATGCTCTCTCAATCTAATTTGTGTGGCCTTAGTGGGGAAAATCACCCTGGGTTTTGCGTTTGAAATAAGGGGGAAAGAATATAGAAGACAGAATGTGTGTGTGCATGTGCATGTGCATGTGTGTGTGGGGGGGGGAGGGTGAGAGAGAGAGAGAGAGAGAGATTTGAGAAATCAGTTTGAAATATTTCAAGAATTAACAAACATTATCTGTCACTACTTGATTTGGAGAGTGGAACAGAGTCAATTGTTCGTTTATCATTACTAATGGACAAAGACTCATTAAGTGCATGAAATTATTTACTCCAGATGAGAATCTCATTATTTTCAGAAAGAGAAAAATTGAATATATTAATAATAAACCAAGCACTACATTGAGGGCAGCTCTCCAAAATGGGAAGAAAAACCTGCATATAATTTAAGATTTAATAGTATTGGCAAGTACCAGGTCCTTAGTAAGTGAAAAATTTTTTTTAACTTTTATTTAATGAATATAAATTTCCAAAGTACGACTTATGGATTACAATGGCTTCCCCCCCATACCGTCCTTCCCACCCACAACCCTCCCCTTTCCCACTCCCTCTCCCCTTCCATTCACATCAAGATTCATTTTCGATTATCTTAATATACAGAAGATCAGCTTAGTATACATTAAGTAAGGATTTCAACAGTTTGCTCCCACACAGAAACATAAAGTGAAAAATAATAGATGATTTTTTTTAAATGATGATGAAATCAGATCAGACCTATTGTCATGTTTGATCCCAGTGAGAGTCAAGTTGGGAATTGATATTTTTTTTTTTTTTTACAGAAGATCAGTTTAGTATGCATTAAGTAAAGATTTCAACAGTTTGCACCCCATAGAAACACAAAGTGAGATATATTGTTTGAGTACTCGTTATAGCATTAAATCTCAATGCACAGCACATTAAGGACAGAGATCCTACATGAGGAGTAAGTGCACAGTGACTCCTGTTGTTGACTTTACCAATTGACACTCCTGTCTATGGCATCAGTAATCTCCCTATGCTCCAGTCATGAGTTTCCAAGGCTATGGAAGCCCTCTGAGTTCTCTGACTCTTATCTTGTTTAGACAAGGTCATAGTCAAAGTGGAGGTTCTCTCCTCCCTTCAGAGAAAGGTACCTCCTTCTTTGAAGACCTGTTCTTTCCACTGGGATCTCACTCGCAGAGATCTTTTGCCAGAGTGTCTTGGCTTTCCATTCCTGAAATACTCTCATGGGCTTTTCAGCCAGATCCGAATGCCTTTAGGGCTGATTCTGAGGCCAGAGTGCTATTTAGGACATCTGCCATTCTATGAGTCTGCTGAGTATCTCACTTCCCATGTTGGATCACTCTCCCCTTTATTTATTCTATTGGTTAGTGTTAGCAGGTACTAGACTTGTTTATGTGCTCCCTTTGACTCTTAGTCCTTTCATTATGATCAATTGTGAACTGAAATTGATCACTTGGACTAGTGAGATGGCATTGGTACATGCCACCTTGATGGGATTAAATTGGAGTCCCCTGGTATGTTTCTAACTCTACCATTTGGGGCAATTCATCTTGGGCATGTCCCAAATTATACCTCTCTTCCCTCTCTTATTCCCACTCTTATGTTTAACAGGGATCACATTTCAGTTAAATTTCAACACTTAAGAATAACTGTGTGATAATTACAGAATTAAACCAGTCATATTAAGTAGAACAGACAAAAAAACTACTAAGAGGGATAATGTATTAAGTTGTTCATTAACAGTCAGGGCTATGCTGATCAAGTCACCGTTTCCCATAGTGTCCATTTCACTTCAACAGGTTTCCTTTTTGGTGTTCAGTCAGTTGTCACCGATCAGGGAGAACATGTGGTATTTGTCCCTTTGGGACTGGCTTATTTCACTCAGCATGATGTGTTCCAGATTCCTCCATTTTGTTGCAAATGACTGGATTTCATTGTTTCTTACCGCGGTATAGTATTCTAAAGAGTACATGTCCCATAATTTCTTTATCCAGTCTACCGTTGATGGGCATTTAGGTTGGTTCCAGGTCTTAGCTATTGTGAATTGAGCTGCAATAAACATTATGGTGCAGACTGCTTTTTTGTTTGCCAATTTAAATTCCTTTGGGTAAATTCCAAGGAGTGGGATGGCTGGGTCGAACGGAAGGGTTATCTTCAGGTTTCTGAGGAATCTCCAGACTGACTTCCATAGTGGCTTGACCAGTTTGCATTCCCACCAACAGTGGGTTAGTGTCTCTTTTTCCCCACATCCTTGGCAGCATCTGTTGTTGGTAGATTTCTGCATGTGAGCCATTCTAACCGGGGTGAGGTGAAACCTCATTGTGGTTTTGATTTGCATTTCCCTGATTGCTAGTGACCTTGAACATTTTTTCATGTGCCTGTTGGCCATTTGGATTTCCTCTTTTGAAAAATGTCTATTGAGGTCCTTGGCCCATCTCTTAAGTGGGTTGTTGGTTTTGTTTTTGTGGAGTTTCTTGATTTCTTTGTAGATTCTGGTTATTAACCCTTTATCTGTTGCATAGTTTGCAAATATTTTTTCCCATTCTGTCGGTTGTCTCTTAACTCTCCTGACTGTTTCTTTTGCAGTGGAGAAACTTCTCAATTTGATGCAATCCCAGTAGTTGATTTTGGCTTTGACTGTCTGTGCCTCCCGGGTCTTTTCCAGAAGTTCTTTGCCTGTGCCAATATCTTGAAGGGTTTCTCCAATGTTCTCTAATAACTTGATGGTGTCAGGTCGTAGATTTAGGTCTTTAATCCATGTTGAGTGGATTTTTGTGTAAGGTGTAAGGTAGGGGTCTTGCTTCATGATTCTGCACGTGGAAATCCAGTTTTTCCAGCACCATTTATTGAATAGACTGTCCTTGCTCCAGGAATTAGTTTTAGATCCTTGATCAAATATAAGTTGGCTGTAGATGTTTGGGTTGATTTCTGGTGTTTCAATTCTGTTCCATTGGTCAATCCATCTGTTTCTGTACCAGTACCATGCTGTTTTGATTACAGCTGCCCTGTAGTATGTCCTGAAGTCTGGTATTGTGATGCCTCCGGCTTTGTTTTTGTTGTACAAGATTGCTTTAGCTATTCGAGGTCTCTTGTGCCTCCATATAAATTTCAGCACCATTTTTTCCAGATCTGAGAAGAAGGTCTTCGGTATCTTGATTGGTATTGCATTGAATCTATAAATTGCTTTTGGGGGAATGGACATTTTGATGATATTGATTCTTCCAATCCATGAGCATGGAAGATTTTTCCATTTTTTGGTATCCTCTTCTATTTCTTTCTTTAAGGTTTTGTAATTTTCATCATACAGATCTTTAACGTCCTTGGTTAAGATTATTCCAAGGTATTTGATTGTTTTTGTAGCTATTGTGAATGGGATTGATCTTAGAAGTTCTTCCTCAGCCATGGCATTGTCTGTGTATACAAAGGCTGTTGATTTTTGTGCATTGATTTTATATCCTGCTACTTTCCCAAACTCTTCTATGAGTTCCAATAGTCTCTTAGTAGAGTTCTTTGGGTCTCCTAAATAAAGAATCATATCATCTGCAAAGAGGGATAGTTTGAGTTCTTCCTTCCCAATTTGTATCCCTTTAATTTCTTTTTCTTGCCTAATAGCTCTGGCTACAACCTCCAGAACTATATTGAATAGCAGTGGTGAGAGTGGGCATCCCTGTCTGGTACCAGATCTCAGTGGAAATGCTTCCAACTTTTCCCCATTCAATGGGATGTTGGCTGTGGATTTTTCATAGATTGCTTTGATTGTATTGAGGAATGTTCCTTCCAAACCCAGTTTGCTTAGAGTTTTCATCATGAACGGGTGTTGTATTTTATCAAATGCTTTCTCGGCATCTATTGAGATAATCATATGGTTTTTCTTTTGCAGTCTGTTAATGTGGTGTATCACATTGATTGTCTTGCGCACATTAAACCTCCCTGCATACATCTGGGTGGATGATCTTTCTGATGTGTTGTTGCATTCTATTGGCGAGAATTTTATTGAGGATTTTTGCATCTATGTTCATCAGGGATATTGGTCTGTAATTCTCTTTCAGTGCTGCATCTTTTTCCGGCTTAGGAATTAAGGTGATGCTGGCTTCATAGAAAGAATTTGGGAGGATTCCCTCTTCTTCGATTGTTCTGAATAGTTTGAGAAGAATTGGAGTTAGTTCTTCTTTAAATGTCTGGTAGAATTCAGCAGTGAATCCATCTGGTCCTGGGCTTTTCTTTGTTGGGAGGGCCTTTATTACTGTTTCAATTTCTGTCTCAGTTATGGGTCTGTTTAGGTTTTCGATGTCTTCCTGGTTCAATTAGGTAGGTTGCATGTGTCCAGGAATCTATCCATTTCTGATAGGTTTCCCTGTTTGCTGGCATATAAGTCCTTGTAGTAATTTCTGTTGATTCTTTTTATTTCTGTGGTGTCTGCTGTTACATTTCCTTTTTCATCTCTGATTTTATTGATTTGGGTCTTTTCTCTTCTTTTTTTAGTTTGTTGGGCCAATGGGATGTCAATTTGGTTTATTTTCTCAAAAAACCAGCTCCTCGTTTGGCTGATTTTTTGGAATGTTTTTCTTGATTCAATCCTGTTGATTTCTTCTCTGATTTTAATTATTTCTCTTCTCCTACTAGATTTGGGTCTGGTTTGCTGTAGGTTTTCTAGATCCTTGAGGTGAATTGAAAGCTCATCTATTTGGTGCCTTTCCAATTTCTTGATGTAGGCACCTATTGATATAAACTTTCCTCTTAACACTGCTTTTGCTGCGTCCCATAAGTTTTGGTATGTTGTGCTGTTATCCTCATTTACTTCCAGAAAGTTTTTGATTTCTCTTTTGATTTCTTCTATGACCCATTGTTCATTCAGGAGCATGTTGTTCAATCTCCATGTGTTTGCGTATGCTCTAGGGATTCCTGAGTTGCTAATTTCCAACTTCATTCCTTTATGGTCTGAGAAGCTGCATGGTATGATTCTAATTCTTTTGAATTTGCTGAGACTTGCTTTATGGCCTAGTATGTGGTCAATCCTAGAGAAGGTCCATGTACTGCTGAGAAGAATGTAAAATCTTTAGCTGTAGGATTGAAAGTTCTGTATATATCTGTTAGATCCATTTGGGCTATAGTGTCGTTTAAATCTACTGTATCCTTGTTGATCTTCTGTCCTATTGATCTGTCTATTTCTGAGAGTGGAGTATTGAAGTCCCCCAGTACTATTGTATTGGGGTCTAAGTCTCCCTTTAAGTCCATTAACAAATCTTTTAGATAAACCGGTGCCCTGTAGTTAGGTGCATATACATTGATAATTGTTATATCTTCTTGTTGTATTGATCCCTTAATCATGATATAGTGTCCCTCTTTGTCTCTCTTAACAGTTTTTGTGGTAAAGTTTATGTTGTCCGATATTAAGATGGCTACACCCGCTCTTTTTTCATTTCTGTTGGCATGGTATATCTTTTTCCAGCCTTTCACTTTCAGTCTGTATGGATCTTTGTTGGAAAGATGTGTTTCTTGTAAGCAGCAAATAGATGGGTTTTGTTCCTTAACCCAATCAGCCAATCGGTGTCTTTTAACTGGACAGTTCAGGCCATTCACGTTCAATGTGACTAATGATAAGTGGTAACTTTGCCCTGCCATTTGCCAAAGATAAGTTCTAATATATGCTTTGAATTCCCTGTGATCTTTTGCTGTGAGCTTTCCTTCCTTGGTTTCCTTCCTTTACCTTCTTTCATATTGATGACCGTGTTTCTGTGTTTCTGTGTGCAATACATCTTTAAGCATCTTTTGCAGGGCTGGACGAGTGGCAACAAATTCTTTCAATTTCTGTTTGCTATGAAAAGTCTTTATTTCACCTTCATTCACAAATGAGAGCTTTGCAGGATATAATATTCTGGGCTGGCAGTTGTTCTCTCTTAGCACCTGGGCTATATCTCGCCATTCCCTCCTAGCTTGTAGAGTTTCTGATGAGAAGTCAGCTGTGAGTCTGATTGGAGATCCTCTGAGAGTAATCTGACATTTCTCTCTTGCACATTTTAGGATCTTTTCTTTATGTTTCACTGTGGAGAGTTTAATTACAACGTGTCGTGGTGAGGATCTCTTTTGGTCGTGTTTTTTAGGGGTTCTGTGAGCTTCCTGTACTAGGATTTCTCTGTCCTTCTCCAAACCTGGGAAATTTTCTGCTAATATCTCACTAAAAAGGCCTTATAATCCTTTCTCCCTCTCCATGCCTTCAGGAACTCCTAGAACCCGAATGTTGGGTTTTTTAATAGTATCCTGAAGATTCCCGAGATTATGTTTTAGATTTCTAATTTCCTCTTCTTTTCTTTGGTCTGACTGTATCCTTTCCTGTTCTCTGTCTTCTAAGTCCGATATTCTCTCTTCTGCTTCACCCATTCTGTTTGTAAGGCTCTCTATTGTGTTTTTCATTTGATCTATTGAATTCTTCACTTCAGTCACTATCCCAGTTTCCTGTTGTACTAGTTGTTTCGTTTCATTTTGATTCCTCCTTAATATTTCATTTTCACGAGAGAGATTTTCTATCTTGTCCATTAAGGATTTCTGTAGTTCAAGAATTTGTTTTTGAGAACTTCTTAATGTTCTTATCAATTTTTTGAGATCTGCTTCTTGCATTTCTTCTATGTCATCATCTTCATAATCTTGAATTGGGGTGTCTTTTTCATTTGAGGGCATCATGGTGACTTCCTTGTTTTTATTACCTCGGTTTTTGCGTTTGTTATTTGTCATATTGGAGATATTTGGTTTCTTCACTGTGGTGCTTTTTCTTGTTATACTATGACTCTAGATTAAGTGGACTATCTGTTTTTGATGGAGCCTTAGGGCTTGAGATGGGTGTGGCCTGAGAGCTCTGTTTGGTGTGCCAAAGGTGACACTCCCAGGTTAGGCATGGTAAATCTCTCTCTCTCTCTCTCTTTTTTTTTTTTTTTGATTCAAAAGGGACGTAATTCCGCACAGCTGAACGAAGTTGGAGGTAGTTAGCAGGCAAATGATATACCCACAGGAGCCAGAGATCGGAAGCTCTTTCCCAAGGACCACACAGGGAATCTGTTCGGCCCTCAGAGTGGGCTCAAATTCTCCTTCAGTCTCCAACTGGGTTGCCAAAGTTATGGACTTGTAGCGTCTCTGGAGAGTGCTCACGTGAATTCCGTGAGTTCTCTCCCCCACCGTCTCTTTTTTCACAGTCTCAGTTCAGTAGCACCACAAATTTACTAGGTCCTAATCTCCTGTTAATTCGCCCCACCCAGAGTCAGGTTTTTCTGCTAAGCTCAGGGCCGGTGCAGACCTGAGGTCGCTCTGCTTATGAAGTATGTCCAAGATGGCACCTGCTCTTTGTCTTGCTTGTCCTTGAGAGGTGAGCGGAGAGAGAGAAACCCGTGTCCGTACCAGTCACCTTTTTTTTTTCTCTCTCTCTCTCTCTTCCAGTTAGCCTGGTGAACTTCCCCCCCCGCCGGGGGTCGTTCCCTCTAGTCTCCTCTCTCCACTTGCCTGCCGGTGTCTCGGGCTATTGAGGTTCGGCTCACCTCGCGTTCCAGCGCTGGTGTGTTGAGTCTGCCGCTGGTGTCCTGAACTGTGGGCTCCCACGCTCTCCACGCAGGTCCGCTGTGAATCACGCATTCCGGAAGAGTTTCTTCTGCTGTTTCCTCCCCTACTCTTCCTGAACCTGCAGTATCTCCACTTTTATTAAACTATCTCTCCCCGGACTATCAGTGTGCTCCCTTCCTATTCCGCCATCTTGCCTCCTCCCTCCACAATAGACATTTTTCAGTAAGTGAAAATTTCATAAGGAGTTCTCATGAATGTCTCAGTGAGAAACAAATCCCTGATGATGGGACTCGATTATAATGCATCTTTCAAGCCTTCTAAAATAATTAAATCTATACTCTTTTTTTTTTTTACAATTTGTTCAAAATATTTTGGCTTTATGAAACTCGCTCTGAGTCTCTTTTAATGTGTTCTTTTTCTTTTTTAAAAACTGTTTTAAAAAGACTTTAAAATTGTTTTAAGAAACATTACCATATTCTACAGATTTTCACTTTATGCATTTTTGACAGAATTTTACCATTTTATAAAATATTCTAACCTTCACCTCTGTGCTACTTATAATATACCATACCATTTGCATTTTTCAAGTCTTAAAGTTCTTTAGTATCTGATGAGATAGAGAAATCTCACTTGCATACCATCCATCCTTATTAATCCCTGTTTATATTTGATAGAGTGTGAATCCTACTTGACTTTGTTGGGAAAATAATAGGTAATCCTAGGACTTGAATTAGAAAAATATATCAATGAAATTAAGGTCTAACATTTATGTAGCATCTAATGTGAGTTACACAATGATACCATAAGTTTTATTTTTTTTTATTTTTTGACAGGCAGAGTGGACAGTGAGAGAGAGAGACAGAGAGAAAGGTCTTCGTTTGCTGTTGGTTCACCCTCCAATGGCCGCCGCGGCCAGCACGCTGCAGCCGGCGCACCGCGCTGATCCGATGGCAGGAGCCAGGAGCCAGGTGCTTTTCCTGGTCTCCCATGGGGTGCAGGGCCCAAGCACCTGGGCCATCCTCCACTGCACTCCCTGGCCACAGCAGAGAGCTGGCCTGGAAGAGAGGCAACCGGGACAGAATCCGGCGCCCTGACCGGGACTAGAACCTGGTGTGCCGGCGCCACTAGGTGGAGGATTAGCCTAGTGAGCCGCAGCACCGGCCCGATACCATAAGTTTGAAGAGAGATTTGCAAAATAATTTCATTTGTATTATCTTGTATCACTAAAATGATGGCTTAGAAATGCTCATACTATTACAATTTTGAAGCTTGAAGCTTTAATAATTTAAGGTAGAATGGAGATCGGCACACAGATACTACACAGTTAAAACCTGGGTATAAATCAAAACTCTTAACTGGGCTGGCGCCGCAGCTCACTAGGCTAATCCTCTGCCTTGCGGCGCCGGCACACCGGGGGGTTCTAGTCCCGGTCAGGGCGCCTGATTCTGTCCTGGTTGCCCCTCTTCCAGGCCAGCTCTCTGCTGTGGCCAGGGAGTGCAGTGGAGGATGGCCCAAGTCCTTGGGCCCTGCACCCCATGGGAGACCAGGATAAGTACCTGGCTCCTGCCATCGGATCAGCGCGGTGCGCTGGCCACAGCACGCTGGCCGTGGTGGCCATTGGAGGGCGAACCAACGGCAAAGAAAGACCCTTCTCTCTGTCTCTCTGTCTCTCTGTCTCTCTCTCTCACTATCCACTCTGCCTGTCAAAAAAAAAAAAAAAAAAAACTTACAAAAAAAAAACTCTTAACTGAATTTTGTAAAGCAAAATCCCTAATCCAACACTAACCAGTAGACAGCATTCTGGTTTCTGAAGATTTCTCTGTTCTCCTCCTATTTTTCTATTCCACCTTTCACACACACACAGACACGCACACACACACACACTCTCTCACTCATTCTACAATAGCAAATTTGGGGGCTGAGTAGAAGATGAAAGGAAGTACCATCATACAAGGCTTTCCTGACTTCAGGAATCTCCTTTCTGAATTGGTACAACTTCTTGAGTAACAATCCAGAGAGTCAACAATTTTATACTTTGCTTATTCTTTACTAAACAGTCTTAATCTTAGCTAGCATGTAGAAAATCCATTAACCTTGCATAACTGAGTGAAGCTTCAAACAAGTCTGGAATTACCAGAGTTCTATAGTCGGAATGTGTCACCTTATATTTTCTAATATGTGGGTCTTCTCAGCTTCTTTATACATTGAAAAATCTCCCTTGCTTCTGCCTGGTCCTGTAGATTTTCACCATCTGAATATTTATATGGAACAGCTCTATCACTCCCCAGGAACTGTTCTGTGTCCTTCATTCAAATCCATCACTCACCGGGACCTTCTTCACCAAAGAGAATCTATAACACTGAGAGAACAATAGATAAAAATCAAGCCAAGCTATTTTGTGGACATGCATAAGGAAAAGAACATTTGGATTTTGGTTCTGAAAGCAAGACATGGGGCTGGCATTGTGATGTAGTGAATAAAGCCACTGCCTACAGTGCTGGCATCCCATATGTGTATGGGTTCAAGACCTAGCCAGGTTTGCTCCAGTTTGAGTCCTGGCAGCTCCACTTCTGATCCAACTCTCTGCTATGGCCTGGGAAAGAAGTGGAAGATGACCCAAGTTCTTAGGCCCCTCCACCTCCATGGGAGACCTGGAAGAAACTTCTGGTTCCTAGATTCAGATTGGGCCAGCTCCAGCCATTGTGGCCATTTGGAGAGTGAACTAGAGGATGGAAGACCTCTCTCTCTGCCTCTGCCTGTCTCTAACTCTGCCTTTCAACTGAATACATGAATATTTAATAAATAAATAAATACATTTTTTAGACAGTCAGAGTTAGACAGTGAGAGAGAGAAAAAGAGAAAGATCTTCCTTCCGTTGGTTCACCCCTCAAATGGCCACCACGGCTGGCACACTGTGCTGATCTAAGCCAGGAGCCAGGTGCTTCTCCTGGTCTCCCATGCAGGTGCAGGGCCCAAGGACTTGGGCCATCCTCCACTGCCTTCCCGGGCCACAGCAGAGAGCTAGACTGGAAGAGGAGCAACCGGGACAGAATCCGGCGCCCCAACTGGGACTAGAACCCAGGGTGCTGGCGCTGCAGGCGGAGAATTAGCCTAGTGAGCTGCGGCGCTGTCCATAAATAAATCTTAAAAACGAATTAAGACATGGGGACGGTGTTGTGCATAGCAGGTAAAACCACAACTTGCAATGATGGCATCCCATATGGGTGTGGGTTCAATGTCGCTCCCCGTCTTCGTGGAGGAACGACACAGGACCCTGCGTTGTTCTTTCGTCTGCTCAGCCCTCCCCGGGTTTGCTGCTGGTTCTTCCCGGGTTGGCTACCATCCCTTCCACCTCCGTGGAAGGGCGGTTCCCACTGCTGCTTTCCCCACTTCCGCGGGGGAGCGGCACACCGCTGGCCGGCTCTC
Organism: Oryctolagus cuniculus; assembly: GCF_051225735.1. Lineage (NCBI taxonomy): Eukaryota > Metazoa > Chordata > Mammalia > Lagomorpha > Leporidae > Oryctolagus > Oryctolagus cuniculus. Next base: position 121,060,823 of record NC_142871.1, read on the forward strand.
TCGGGGGCTGCACAGGTGTTCCTTCAGATAGATGTTTCTAGTGCATGTTGTCTCTCTCCTCCTTTATAGTCCTCTTCCACCAATCCCAACTCTGCTACCCACACGCTGAGTACGCTGCTCTCCTCCAATCAGGAGCAGCTCCTGCAGCTTGTTGGTTGAACTGGAGGCAGCTGTGTAGAAGCTGTTTCCTCCTCTCCCAGCGCGATATTGTGGGAGAGCAGATGCATAGAATAAGTCTTAATTCCAGTAACAGTCTAGTCCGAGTTGCTCCCCACAGTTCAAGACCCAGATGCTCAGCTCCTGATCCGGTTCCCAAATAGTGTGCCTAGGAGAGCAGCAGAGGATGTCCGAAGTGCTTGGGCTCCTGCACCCACTTGGGAGAACCGGAGGGAGCGCCTGGCTCCTGTTTCCTGGCTTCAGATTGGCCTGGCTCCAGCCACTGCAGCCATTTGGGGAGTGAACCAGTGGATGGAAGATCTCTCTTTCTCTGTCTCTTCTTGCAGTGTAACTAGGACTTTCAAATAAATAATCTATTTTTTTACAAAAAGAAATAAAAAGCAAGACATACCTATGCTCATTCTATATCTCCTGCTCTGTCTTTTCCCCAGTTTCTTCTTTGCCATCATATAGCATCTCCCATTCCACTTTCCCGTAAGAAAAACTTCTCACTTTAATTCCTTACTTCATTTGTAGTAAGGTAAATGGCTTCATACGTGTCAACTCAATCATCATAAATGTCCTTATCTGATTTTCATCACAGTGTCTGAAGTGGAGGTAAGTTTTGCCTCAGGAGTGAAAGTGAAATGAACCCTTTAATTCTCCACTCAAGGAATTGCAGCAGGTTCCTTTATCCTGAAGGGGATAGTGAGGAGATATATATAACATAAGATGAACCATCTTGACCAATTTTCAGATAGTTTCTCTTTTTTAAAAAAATTATTTCAGGTATATAAATTTCAATTATTTCCTATGTACAGATTTAGGAACATGGTGATACTTCCCACCCTACCTTCCCTCCCACCCATGCTCCCACCCTTCTTCCTCCTCCCTCTCATATTCCCACTCTTAATTTTTACAAAGATCCATTTTCAGTTTGCTTTATACTCATAATATTAAAACTACAGTAAGTAAAGAATTCAACAAGTAGTATGAAGAAAAGAAACACTATTCGTCAACAATAGAAACAAGGGCTTTAAACAAGTATTGAATCTCAAAATGTCAATTTCATTTCTATACATTACATTTTAGGTACTCTGTTAGTTACCAGAGGTCAGGTAAACCATGGTATTTGTCTTTTAGGCTTATTTCACTAAGTATAATGGTTCCCAGTTGCATCCATTTTGTTGAAAAAAGTCTTTGCCTATGCCTATGTCTTACAGAGTTTCTCCAATGTTCACTAGTAATTGATGGTATCAGGTTGTAACTTTAGGTCTTTAATGCATTTTAAGTGGATTTTCATGTAAGGTGTAAGGTAGGGGTCTTGTTTCACATTTGGCTTGAGGAGATCCAGTTTTCTCAGCACTGTTTGTTGAAGAGACTGTCCTTGTTCCAGGAATTAATTTTAGCTCATTTTTCAAAAATAAGTTGGTTGTAGATGTGTGGATTGGTTTTTGGAGTTTCTATTCTGTTCCATTGATCTACAAATCTTGTGTTTCCATATGAATTTCAGCTTCATTTTTTTCTAGATCTGAGAAGAATGTTATTGGTATATTGATTGGGATTGCTTTGAATCTGAAAATTGTTTTAAGTAGTATGGACATTTTGGTGATATTAATTCTTCCAATCTATGAACATGGAAGATTTTTCCATTTTTTTGTGTGTGTGTCTTCTATTTCTTTTTTAATGTTTTATAATTTTTATCAAAAAGATCTTTCACCTCATTGCTTAAATTTTTCCAAAATATTTAATTTTTCATAGCAAATTTGAATAGAATGATTTTACAAATTCCTTCTCAGCCTTGGCTTTCTTCATGTATACAAAGGTTCTTGATTTTTTTCATGTTGATTTAATATCCTGCCACTTTTCCAAGCTCTTTTATGAGTTCCAAAGGTCTCTTAATTGACTCTTTTGGTTCCTCTATATACAGAATAATGTCATCTATAAATAGGGATAGTTTGACTTCCTCATTTCCAAGTTATATCACTCTGGTTTCTTTTTCTTGCTTAATGGTTCTGGCTAAAACTTTCACAACTATCTTGACTAGCAATAGTGAAGGTGTGAAGATGGGCATCCTTGTCTTTTTTTAATTTTTATTTCTTTTTTCTTTTTTTTTTTTTTTTTTGACAGGCAGAGTTAGACAGTGAGAGAGAGAGAGAGAGAGAGAGAAAGGTCTTCCTTTTTCCGTTGGTTCACCTCCCCAAGTGGCCGCCATGGCTGGCGCGGTGTGGCCGGCGCACTATGAGGATCCTAAGCCAGGAGCCAGGTACTTCCTCCTGGTCTCCCATGCGGGTGCAGGGCCCAAGGACCTGGGCCATCCTCCACTGCACTCCTGGGCCACAGCAGAGAGCTGGACTGGAGAGGAGCAACCGGGACAGAATCGGGCGCCCTGACCGGGACTAGAACCCAGGGTGCTGGCACCTCAGGCAGAGGATTAGCCTATTGAGCCACAGCACCAGCTCTTTTTTTTTTTTTTTTAATTTTCCCCATTCAATAAAATGCTGATTATAGGTTTTTCATAATTGCCTTAATTATGTTGAGAATTGTTTCTTCTATACCCAATTTGCTTAAAGTATTCATCATGAAAGGAGATCAGTGAAATGAAGAGCTTGCTTTTTGAAAAAAATGAACAAAATTCATATACCATTGCCCAACTAACCACTCCTCCCCCAAAAAAGAGGGAGAAGACCTAAATCAATAAAATCAGAGGTGAAAAATAAAATGAAACAACAGACACCACAGAAATAAACAGAATCATCAGGAATTACCACAATGAACAATATGCCAACAAATCAGAAAATCTAGAAGAAATTGATAGATTCCTGGACACATACAATCTACCAAAAGTGAGTCAGAAGACATAGAAAACCTAAACAGATCAATAAACAAAATAGAGATTGAATCATTAATAAAGACCCTCCCAACAAAGAAAAGCCCAGAACCAATTCCAATTCTTCTCAAGCTATTCAAAACAATTGCAAGGCAGTGGATCCTCCCAAACTCTTTCTATGAAGCAAGCATTATCTAAAATCCTAAAGCAGAAAAATATACAATAGAGAAAAAGAACTATAAGATCATTATCCCTGATGAACATAGGTGCAAAAATCCTCAAGAATATACAAGTTAATGGAATCCAACAATACATCAGAAAGATCATTCACCCAGACCAAGTGTTATTTTATCCCTGGTATGGGATGGTTCAACATTTACAAATCATTAAATGTGATACATCACATTAACAAACTGAAGAACACAAAACCATAGGATTACTTCAATAGATGCAGAGAAATCATTGATAAATTCATCTTGACCATTTTGAAGTGTGCGGCTCAGTAGTGTTAAATACATTCACATTGCTGTACAACAAATCCATATAACTCATTTCATTTTACAGAATTAAAATTCTATACTCATTCTTAAATCCATGTTCTCCCCTCTGGCAACTACCATTTTACTTTTTGACACTATGAATTTCACTACTCTATGTACCTTAAATATGTATAATCCTGCAATATAATATGATAATAATATAATATATAATATAATATAATACATTTTGTTCATGCTCTATTATGTCATTATTCATACATATTTTATGTAGCATATTTCAGAGTTTTCTTTTTTGGGGCTTAATAATATATTTCATTATATGAATTTACCAAATTATTCATTCATATGTTGATGGGCACTTGGGTTGTTTCTAAGTTTTGGCTATTTAAATAAAGCTGCTATGAACTTTGGTGTGCAAATATATGTCTAACCAATGCTTTCAATTCTTTTGAGCCTATACCAACCTATTCTAAAGATCCGAGTAAATGAAGCTATCTGTTGCTGTATCTTTCACATTTTCTTAGCATGTCATTAAGTTTATCTTTCAATATATTTTCATATTACTATTATTGATATGAAGAATATTTTATATTCAAGAAATGTCAATTCTTCCTATTGATTTGGTCAGTAATAATAAATAATAGAAAACCCACTCTAACCTGCAAATACTAATCATTTCATGACATAAAGAAAGTAAATGAATCCTTTAATTACAAAATGGCATCAGATTTTCACTTGATTTCAGTAATAAACATTATCATAGACAAATTTTATTTGAAGTAAATTTTTGAAATAAATAAACAGCTATACAGAGGCAAATAAATAATATAAGTAAGGCCATCTACATATCAAATACACTAATAGCTATCTCCTGGAATCAAAATTCTGGGTAATGAATAAAACTCAAGAAAATGGTATAGATAGTAAAGGGGCAAGAGTGAAACAGAATGAAAGGTAGGCACATATTGCTTCAATGTTAGTGAGAAATGAAGTAGCTTGGACTAGGAAAAAAAGTAGTGGAGACTGAATTTGATGGGCATATTTGTGTTAAGAAGGAGAGCTATGTAATTTTTCTGAATATTTTGAGAGGTGTAGCATACATAAAATTTGAGCACTACTAAATTAAATAGCTGGTACAATTTATGGAGTAGTCAAAGATAAAAATTCTAATGTTGGAGTAAGTAATATAGGGAGAGCATTTACAGTCATGAGACTGAACGGAATCCAAAAAGTGTATAGTTGAGAAGAGATGGGGGGACCAAAAAAGAATATTGAAATAAACTATTCAACATTTAGATACAAAAGAACAGATGAGCTAGAGAAGGAAGCAGAGAATACCAAGAAGGAAAATCTAGTGACATAGATACTAAAATAAGTAATATTGTCAATAAAAAATAATGATAACCAAGTATAACTTCAATGAGGAACCAAAGAAAGATAATTGGAATGATCATAGGCAGTGGCTCAATACAACATCAGTCCTCGTATCATTACATTCTTAGAACTGTATCTATAAACTACATGGAGTCTGTTATCTTTTTATTAATATCACATTAATACAAAAATGTATGAGAATTTGAATGATTATCGTGCATTTTCTGTGACCCTGAGAATCTAGTATATTAATAAATTTCTTTAAAATAAAAATTTAAAAAGATGAGCCAAGGCTAAATTTAGTTGTTATATTTTAATTGAAAGAAAAAGATTGACATGACTCTTTGTTGAACTCTCCTTAAGGTTAAAGAAACAGTACAGCATTATAAATGTTTGCAGGAAGGTGTAAGGAAGCATGAGGCAGCAAGAGTTGGAGCAACATAAGGTGGGAAGATAATGGTAAAAGTTAAGAGTAACAATAACAAAGGCAAATTTCACCGATTTATTTATTTGAAAGGCAGAGTGACAGCAAGGAGGACAGGGAGGCAGGAAACGGAATGGATGTATATATAGAGAGATTCCATTCACTGATTTACTCTCTAAATGGTTTCAATAGGTTGGCATTGGGCCAGGCTGAAGTTGAGAGCCAGAAATTCTATTGTGTGTTGCAGGGGCCCATGTGTGTTGCGTGGGCCCAAGAACTTGGGTTATCATCCACTGCTTCCCTTGGTGCATTAGCAGGGAGTTGGACCTGACATGGAGCAGTCAGATTTGGAATCAGCAATATAATGTGGGATACTGGCATGACAAGCAGCAGCTGTGTGCCTTGCCACAATTTTGTTTGTTATTGATATTTTGCCTGAGAGTCTCTGTATTGTTAAAGTGTCCAAACTCTCCCTTTTGGTTGTTCTTTTGTGAAGTGTTACAACATTTCTTTAATTTCTGATTAATTTCATGCTATTGTATCATATGAATGCTCTTTTCTATACAATAATAAATGTTTATACCTCTTAGATTCTAACCTGGGCTTTTACAAGCTGTTTCCTATTTTTGGAGATCTGGTGCATATCCATTTTCTATAAAACTTTGCTTTGCGTTGATAAAATAGTGTGCTCTGCAAAAATATTGCCATTGTAGTTGTAGATTTTCCATGAAATATATTCATTGACAAGTTAGCCTTTAATGCTTTAGCTCTAATAAAGAATGTTCAAATCAGCAGTGTGAAAATTAATGACAAGATAACAACCTGGTATTGTTTGTAGTACAATATTTTCTTGGTGAACTAACAGCAGTTCTGGATTTTCTTATGTTTTAAATTTCTTTTTATGATCTTTGGAAAAATACAACCCCAAGTGTGTTTCTGAATAGGTGGAAAATAGAAAGGGAAAATATTTAATCCTTCCTTATTTATGTCCAGCTCGTAAATACTGCAGTATAGTCTCTTCTGCTATATTCAGTTTAGTTTTCAGAAAGGGAGATAGATCCCTCTTTATATTTCCTTAGTCAAATTTTACATTTTTGCTCCCAAATACAATAATTTCCATACTATAGCAAATCCATAAAATATACTTATTTGGCTTTAAAATTTTTCCTTTTTCCAACCCTATTGAGGCTTTCTCCATTCTTATTCACATTATTTCTAAATTCTCCCACTATTCTGTGTTAAAATTTTAGCATAAAGTGCATTTCAAGGTAATTTGATGTAGCAGTAACCCAACTGGATCAAGAGATTCTAACATAGTACACAGTCTTTCTCTTAGGTGTTATCCAAACAATGACTCCATTACCATAAGCATCCAAGTGACCTGCTTTGGTTTTAGGTATCCATACTCTTTAAACTAAGAAACAAAGATGTCAACATAAATTTGAATAGTGGCTCTATACTAGTGGCATTGTTACAATTATTTCTTTTTACCTTTAAATTCACCTATAAGAGTATATAAAAGTAAATGCATCCATTTTAAATGTAGAGATTGGTAAACTTTGACAAACCTATTGATCTTTTTTGGGTGCAGCAACCTAAGCTGCCACTTACAACACTGGCTAGCCCATACCAGAGCTCCAGTTTGAGTCCTAGGCTCTGCTTCCCAGCAGAAGATGACCCAATACTTGGGCCCCTCATGTCACCAGTGTGAGAGACAGGGATGGAGCTCCTGATTCCTGGCTTCAGCCTTGATCAGCTTTGATCATTTTGACCAACTGGAGAGTGAACCAGCAGATATAAGAGTTCCTCTCTCCCTCCCTTTCAAAAAATAAATCCTTTAAAATTGACATGCAAGTTATTTTTATTTTTTTAAATTTTCATTTAAGATATACAAATTTCTTGTATTTCATATATACAAATTTGGCAACACAATGATTTTTCCCACCTTCCCTTTCCTATTGCCCATGCTCCTCTCTCCCCTATTCCCACTCTTAATTTTTACAAATATATATTTTCAGTTTTCTTTATACTTAACTCTACAGTAAGTAAAGAATTCAACAAATAGTATGAAAAAAAATAACACTGTTCTTCAACAGTAGAGACAAGTGTTGTAAACAATCATTGAATGTCAAATGTCAATTTTACTCCTATTCATTGCATTTTAATTACTCTATAACTTACGGTAGATCAAGGAAAACATATGGTATTTGTCTTTTTGAGACTGGCTACTTTCACTAAGTATAATGGTTTCCAGTTGCATCCATTTTGGTGCAAAAGACAGGATATCATTTTTTTAATTGCTGAGTAGTATTCCATAGTGTATAAATGCCACAATTTCTTTAAACAGGTGTCAGTTCATGGACATCTGTGTTGATTCTGTATCTTAACTATTGTGAATTGAGCTGCAATAAACATTAGGTTATAGATAACTCTTTCATATGATGATTTCATTTCTCTTGGGTAAATTCCCTGGAGTAGGATTGCTGGTTCATATAAAAAGCTCAAGAAAATCAAGAACAACAAAACAAATAATCCAGTTAAGAAATGGGCAAAGGACTTGAACAGGCATCTCTCAAAAGATGGCCAGTAGATACATGAAAAAAGTCCTCAGGATTAACAGCCATCAGGGGAATGCAAATTAAAACCACAATATGGTTTTGCCTCACCCCAGTCAGTATGGCTTTCATACATAAATCAACAAACAATAACTGCTGGTGATGATATGGGGAAAAAGATACTCTAATACACTGTTGGTGGAAATGAAAACTGGTGCAGCCATTGTGGAAGACAGTATGGAGATACCTTAGAAAGCTGAACATACATCTACCAGGTTATTTTTTATTATCCCCAAAAGATCTTTCTTGCCCTCTGCAATCAATTCAATCAAGTACAGATCCCAGGTAGCATTTACATTTTCTAAGATTATAGACTGATTTGGTTTTCCTTATAACTTCATACAAATGTAGTAATACACTAAATATTATTTTGTGTTTGGTTCCTTTACTCAACACATTTTTCAAATCCAGCTATATTCCTGTATATGTCAATAGTTTAGTCCTTTTGCTTTCTGAATAGTATTTCATAGTTTCTAGTTTGGGGTTATTATGAACAAAACAGTCAGGAACATTCATATACACATCCTTAAACAAATTGGTTTTGTTTCTGTTGGGTAAAGACTGAGAGTAAAATTCTTGGAAAACATGGCAAATTTATGTTGAATATAATAAGTAGCTGTCAGGAAATTTTTAAAAATTCTAATACTGGTTTATACTGACATGTTTATTATTTACACTTGCTACTTATTGGTGATTTTCATTAATACTAATAAATGGAATCTCATTGCTGCTTTTATTAGTAGTTTCCTGATGACTTATGATATTGAGCATCTTTCTTAAATGCTTGCTGACTTCTTATATATTTTTTGCTTGAGATGTTTAAATATTTAAATTACACTTCATTCTAAAGTCTCTTGCTAACTGATAGTGTTCTATACATTTTGTAGTTGTGTAGGAATATTAAATATTAAAAGTAAAAAACTAAAGACTAAAATCAAATGAGAAACCTTTTAAGAAGTTTGAAATTGAAGGGCAAGTATAAAATGATGCACAGAGAATCAAAATGTTCAGAGAAATATAAATATTACTAACCACCTGTGATATAGATTAACTCTCTCCAAAAACTGAAGCCCTTATATGAAGCCTTTGGAAAAATATAGAAGAAAAGTTACAATAACAACTATTGGTCAGACATTTGGTGTAGCAGTTAAGACATCACTTGGGACACTCACATACCATATCGAAGTGCATGGGTTGAAGTTCCAGCTTCTCTGGACCTATGATATGTAATGCTGGCATTGCAAGCAGTAGCTGAACATGCTGTGCAACTACACTGGCACCAGACTCCAGATCTTGAGCAAGTGTTTAAAGTTTAGGTTAGAAATTATGCTTGTTGACATTTCTACAGATCTGGTACCAGACAAGGAAGCCCACTCTCACTATTGCTATTCCATATAGTACTGGAAGTTTTAGCCAGAGCAATTAGGCAGGAAAAAGAAATTACAGGGATACAAATTGGAAAGGAAGAAGTCAAACTATCTCTCTTTGCAGATGATATGATTTTTTATTTAGGGGATCCAAAGAACTTTACTAAGAGACTATTGGAACTCATAGAACAGTTTGGCAAAGTAGCAGGATATAAAATCAATGCACAAATATCAACAGCCTTTGTATACACAGGCAATACCACAGCTGAGAAAGAACTGCTAAGATCAACCCCATTCACAATAGTCACAAAAACAATCACATACCTTGGAACAAACTTAACCAAGAATGTCAACGATATCTACAATGAGAATTACAAAATCATAAAGAAATAAATAGAACAAGATACCAAAAAATGGAAAAATCTTCCATGCTTGTGGATTGGAAGAATCAATATCATCAAAATGTCCATTCTCCCAAAAGCAATTTATAGATTCAATGCAATACCAACCAAAACACCAGACATTCTTCCCAGATCTGGAAAAAATGATGCTGAAATTCATATGGAGACACAGGAGACATCAAATAGCTAAAGCAATCTTGTACAACAAAAACAAAGACGGAGGCATCACAATACCAGAATTCAGGACATACTACAGGGTAGTTATAATCAAAACAGCATGGTACTGGTACAGAAACAGATGGATAGACCAATGGAACAGAATTGAAACACCAGAAATCAATTCTAACATCTACAGCAAACTTATATTTGATCAAGGATCTAAAACCAATTTCTGGAGCAAGGACAGTCTATTCAACAAATAGTGCTGGAAAAACAGAATTTCCATATGCAGAAGCATGAAGCAAGACCCCTACCTTACACCTTACACAAAAATCCACTCAACATGAATTAAAGATATAAATCTATGAGCTGACATCATCAATTTATTAGAGAATATTGGAGAACCCTGCAATATATCGGCACCGGCAAAAACTTCTTGGAATAGACCCCAGAGGCACAGGCAGTCAAAGCCAAAATTTAACCATTGGGATTGCATCAAATTGAGAAGCTTCTGTACTGCAAAAGAAACAGGAAACTGATATGGCAACCAACAGAATTGGAAAAAAATATTTGCAAATTATGCAACCAATAAAGGATTAATAAAAAGAATCTACAAATAGATGAAGAAACTCCACAACAACAAACCAAACAAATACCCCAAAGAGCACTCTGGCCTCAGAATCAGACCTTAAAACATTCGGATCTGGCTAAAAAGCCCATGAGAGTTTCTCAGGCATGGAAAGCCAAGACACTGTGGCAAAAAAATGACCTAAATGACAGCGATCACTTTTCAGTTAGGTTTCAACACTTAAGAATAACTGTGTATTGATTACAGTATTCAACCAATAGTATTAAGAAGAACAAACAAAAAAATACAAAGAGGGATAATGTATTAAGTTGTTCATCAACAGTCAGGGCAAGGGCTGATCAAGTCACCATTTCTCATAGTGTTCATTTCACTTTAACAGGTTTCCTTTTTGGTGCTCCGTTAGTTGTCACCGATCAGGGAGAACATATGATATTTGTCCCTTTGGGACTGACCTATTTCACTCCACATAATGTTTTCCAAATTCCTAACAGGGATCACTTTTCAGTTAAAATTTAAACACCTAAGAATAATTGTGTGTTAATTACAGAATTCAACCAATAGTACTAGAACAAAAAAATACTAAAATGGATAAAGTATTACATTGTACATCAACAGTCAGGACAAGAGCTGATCAGGTCACTGTTTCTCATAGTGTCCATTTCACTTCAAAAAGTTTCCCCTTTGGTGCTCAGTTAGTTGTCACCGATCAGGGAGAACATATGATATTTGTCCCTTTGGGACTGGCTTAATTCACTCAGCATAATGTTTTACAGATTCCTCCATCTTGTTGCAAAAGACCTGGTTTCATTGTTTTTGACTGCTGTATAGTATTTGATAGAGTACTTGTCCCATAATTTCTTTATCCAGTCTACTGTTGATGGGCATTTGGGTTGGTTCCAGGTCTTAGCTATTGTGAATTGAGCTGCAATAAACATTAAGGTACAGACAGCTTGTTTGTTTGCCAATTTAATTTCCTTTGGGTAAATTCCAAAGAGCGGTATGGCTGGGTTGTATGGTAGGGTTATATTCAGGTTTCTGAGGAATCTCCGGACTGACTTCCATAGTGGCTTACCCAGTTTGCATGATTGCTGTCAAATGAAGAGTGGGAATAAGAGAGGGAAGAGATGTGCAATTCGGGACATGCTCAAGCTGACTTGCCCCAAACAGTAGAGGTAGAAACATACCAGGGGATTCGAATTCAATCCCATCAAGGTGGCATGTACCAATGCCATCTCACTAGTCCAAGTGATCAATTTCTGTTCACAATTGATCATAATGATAGGACTAAGAGCCAAAGGGATCACATAAACAAGACTAGTGTCTGCAAATACTACCTGATAGAATCAAAAAGGGAGAGACAATCCAACATGGGAAGGGGATACACAGCAGACTCATAGAATGGCAGATGTCCTAAGGAGCACTCTGGCCTCAGAATCAGCCCTTAAGGCATGTGGATCTGGCTGAAAAGCCCATGAGAGTATTTCAGGCATGGAAAGACAAGACACTCTGCCAAAAAAAAAAGAAAAAAAAAAACCCTAAATGAAAGATCTCCACGAGTGAGATACCAGTGGAAACAACAGGCCATTAAAGAAGGAGGTACCTGTCTCTGAAGGGAGGAGAGAACTTCCACTTTGACTATGACCTTGTCTAAATATGGTCAGAGTTGGGGAACTCAAAAGGCTTCCATAGCCTTGGCAACTCATGACAAGAGCCTAGGTTGATTACTGATGCCATAAACAAGAGTATCAACTTGTTAAGTCAACAACAGGAGTCACTGTGCACTTACTCCTCATGTAGGATCTCTGTCCTTAATGTGTTGTACATTGTGATTTAATGCTATAACTAGTACTCAAACAGTATTTTTCACTTTGTGTTTCTATGTAGGTGCAAACTGTTGAAATCTTTACTTAATGTATGCTAAACTGATCTTCTGTATATAAAGAGAATCGAAAATGAATCTTGATGTGAATGGAAGGGGAGAGTGAGTGGGAAAGGGGAGGGTTGTGGGTGGGAGGGACGTTATGGGGGGGAAGCCATTGTAATCCATAAGCTGTACTTTGGAAATTTATATTCATTAAATAAAAGTTAAAAAAATGACCTAAATGAAAGATCTCTGTGAGTGAGATACCAGCAGAAAGAATGGGCAAAGAAGGCAGTACCTTTCTCTGAAGGGAGGAGAGAACTTCCACTTTGAATATGGCCTTTTCTAGATAAGATCAGAGTTGGTGAACTCAAGAGGCTCCCATAGTCTTGGCAGCTCATGACAAGAGTCTTGGGTGATTACTGACATCATAAATAAGAGTGTCAATTGTTAAATCAACAACAGGAGTCACTGTACACCTGCTCCCCATGTAGGATCTCTGTCCTTAATGTGTTGTACTATGTGAATTAATGCTAAAACTACTATTCAAACAGTACTCTATACTTTGTTTGTTTGTGTGGGTGCAGTCTGTTGAAATATTTACTTAGTATATACTAAGTGGATCTTCTGTATATAAAAATAATTGAAAATGAGAAAAAAATGAAATTATTCTTGTTGAATACCAACAAGGGAAACTTGTCCTTAAAACCATGTTCCTCTAGAATCACTCTTACAAACAAAATCTTTGTTAGTCAAGGTTATCCAGAAAGTCAGGACCAATAGGATAGATAGGCAAAAGCAGAAATAGACAGACAGATGTGGGAGGATGTATTACAGGAAGTGTTTTATCTGCTTATGGAGCCTGAGAAGAAGTTCTGCAATAGATTTCTACTGAACCAGGAAAGATATGCCATAACTCAGTCTAAGTTTAAAAACTTCAAAATCAGAAATATGGAACTCTCAGAACACAAAATTTAATCATGGAGGTTGACTGAAATGACTAAAAGCAAACAAACAAGATTATTGAGTGGAAAATTTTCTTTTGGTTCTAGTTTTGCTTGCAGGTTTAGCTTTAAGACATAGAATTAAATGAAAATTCTTCAGAAAGTCAACAAGAAGATATTTTGATGTATAAAGCATTCCTATTTTAAAGCATGATGCCGAGAAGAGCATTATTTGCATTCAAATGAATAATTAGTTTTTATTATATAACATTATTACTGTAGATAATGCAAAAGAAAAAATATAAGTATTATTTAAAATAGCTCTTGGTTTTAATATATTTGCTGCAAAACTAATTCTTAAGTGGATAAAGCAAATTCACAGATTTCAAATGTATTCCTGTGTCCTACAATGACACCCATAGTTGTTTCCCATATTCTTCACATGAATTTAACTATGTGCCCTAATTAAGTTTTAATTTTAATCATTTTAATTTCACTTAATATAAGAAGTGTTATCATTTGTCTTATTACAAACATCTTAATTTTCTAAAGAGATATTTTTTCATTTGGTGAGCCTTGGAATATATAAAAACTAACAAGGATACAGTGATACATTAATGAGAAGAATTTTTGAACAGAATTATGCAATTTTGCAAAAGGAGGAACCAATAATGAACATAATAAAAAAAAAACCATAGGTGTGAAATTATCTGGAAATTCATATTTGTAATGAGAAGTGAGGGTCAAATAAGGAGTATTAATATCTAAGATAAAATAAAACTGAAAAAAATAGTGTGTTTTTTAACTGTAGGAAAAAAAGGAACAACAAATAGATATTGGCAAGATCTTTCTCAGAAAAAGTCTAAGTACTTTATTATTTTTTAACTGAATTTGTCTTTTCCTTTAATAATAGACTTTTACAAATATCAAGATACTGAAAATATCAGAATATTTTCTGACCAAAAATAAACTCACTATAAGTACATTGTTTTTAGCATTTGTGCATTGAAATAATGCAGCACTATAAAGATCAAAACACCATTTCAGATTAGGCATTATCTTGCTGATTTACAAACGTAAAATAAAGGTAACAATAATCAAGAGAGTGTGTTTAAAAGAAAGGCAGAAACATAAACCTATGGAATAATAAAATGAGTCCTGGAAAGATATACATAAAAACAATTAAATGATTTTCCAAAAGGTGCAAAAGTTTCAAGAGAAGGTTAAATCTTTCCAGAAAATGGTTCCAACTCAATTAAACATTCGTATGCAAAAAAAATTTAAAAAAGGAGAAAAAGAGGAGCCTGTAGGATACCACACACCATATGTATATATGAAAAACAAAGAATGAAATCCTGTCTTTTGCAGCAAAATAAGTGCAGCCGGAAACCATTTTGCTTAATAAAATGAGCTAGTCCAAACAAGACAAATATGTTTTCTGTGATATGTGACAGTTAATATAGAATACAAAAATATACAAGAATGAGATGGACATCTTATGATTTAATCATCACTTTAAGCCCTTTTCTATACTCTTGTGGAACATTGATTTTCTACCTTTTTCTTCACTTTTTCTCCACTTCCAATCCAGCTTCCTGCTAATGGCCTAGGAAAGCAGTGAAAGACGGCCCAAGTGTTTGATCTCCTGTACCCGTGTGGAAGATGCGAAAGAAGCTCTGGCTCTTAGCTTCAGATTTGCTCAGATCTGGCTTTGCTGCCATTTGGGCCATGAACAGGTGGATGGAAGATTCTCTCTCTGTCACTCCCTCTCCCTGTCCATAACTCTGCTTCTCAAATAAATAAATTTTTAAAAAATTAAAAGATAGAATATTTTATATTATGCTTTTTAAAAAATATTTATTTATTTATTTGAAAGAGTTACAGACTGAGAGGAGAGGCACAGCGAGAAAGGTCTTCCATCAGCTGGTTCACTCCCCAGTTGGCTGCAATGGCCAGAGCTGCACGGATCCAAAGCCAGGAGCCAGGAGCTTCTTCCAGGTCTCCCACTCAGGTAAGAGGGCCAAGGACTTGGGCATCTTTCACTGCTCTCCAAGACCATAGCAGAGAGCTGGGTCGGAAGTGGAGCAGCCAGGACTCGAACCAGCACCCATATGGGATCCGGGCACTGTAGGTGGCAGCTTTATCCACTAAGCCACAGTGCGGGCCCCCAAGGTATTATGTTTTAATCTCTGTAAATTCCATTTAGATTTATTTATGTTTTTATTTCTTAAAGGTTTCACATTTTTTGTATGTGTATAATCATGTTAATTATACATTTGAAGCATCTTTGTCTATTAACCACATTACCTCTTCCATTTATGTCTTTTCCATTGATTGATTTTTCTTCAAATTATGGTTCATTTTTCTGAGCTCCTTTGTTGGCATGGCTGAGAGTTTTTTTTTTTTTAATATATAGTTGACAGTCTCTACTTTTCTAGGTCCTGCATATTTTCTTGTTGTTTTAAACATTGTAAAATTTATCATAAGCATAGTTAAGTACTGGATGATCTTGCTTGCTAGAACAGATTGAGAGCAGTCTCTAGTATATGGGTAGCTTAGCTCCGCTCCTAAAGCAATACAAACGCTATCCATGCCTAGGATTCTGTCTACTCTGGGGCAGACAAAAAGTGGCCCCCGCTCAGTGAGAACTCAAGGAGTTGTTTGGCTTATTATTTCCTAGTGGCATTCATGTAGCAGTTAGTGTCCTGGACTCAAGGAAAAGCCTCTTTGGAGCTTTCTCTTTTTCCCTCTCTCTATCTGCAATTTCCTTCTTTGAGAAATTATCTCCCCAATTCTAAGTACCCTGCCCTTCCTAAGCTCCAGTCCTTATTTCCTTAGTAGTAAGACTGTCTGACTCTTACTTGGATTCACTTCCCTTCTTTTGGTCTGAAAACTGCCACCAAGCAGTAAGATAGGAAATATCATAGGACTCAGCTCAGGGCTCTTCTCTCAGAGGTCACAGCACTACATTGCCTGTGGACCAATATGTAAAAAACTGTTGATACATGTGTCTATTTTTTCTGATTTTCTAGATGTTTAAAATGAAAGAGTAAGTCTGCTATTGTTTTCTTATAACCAAATTTAGAAATTCTATACAAGTTTGATATATAAATAATATTAATTTGAAGTCATCACTAACATAAATAGTATGAATGAGTAACTAAATGACCTACTAAGCCATTTAATAAAATAAGCAAACTTATAGTGCATGACCAGTGTGAACTCTGGCCTTTTCTGTAGTATATATGTAGGCTCTTGGAAGTAAAAATATGCAACCTATTCAGAGACACAAATCTGCTATATGGTTTATTTACATAGTATTTATGTACTAATCAGTTTTTTATAGCTCCAAAATTCATTAGAGGTTGAAGGAGGGTAATGAGTCGTATAGGAGGAGTAACTGAAGTTTCATAAACAGAGTAAATCTTTAGACTTTAAATTCTCCATGATATTGAGAAAATGGATGGGATCCAAGCATATAATGTTGAGGGCGAGGGTGAGTTGGATGTGACTGACATCCTGACAAGAGCATCCAGATACCAGAAAGCATTGTCTCAAAATAAAGAAGCAGGTTAAAAAAAATGGAGTTCAGAACTATCAGTGTTACTATTGGAGTACAAGCATAGACAAATTGCATAGCCTCTCTAAAATTCTAAACCCTGGTCTTCAGACCCTCCTTTTCCATCCAAAGAATACATCCAAAGAAGTATTTCCAGCAGACAATATTATGGGAACACCCCATGGGCTATAGCTACATATGAAGGTTCTTCAAAACCCTGGGGCTGAACAGAATTAAAAGATGTCTATTTGAGGGCAAAAATTTTAAACCTATGTATATAGCTTTTCATAATACACATTTCTACAAGTTTGTTTCATTTTAAAACGTAACTATTTCACACACACACATTAATGTACACTACTAATTTGACATCAAGATAAGTTAGCAGTCCTCACTGCCTAAATTCAGTTCTTTACATGTGTGGTGCTGTTACTATTCATCTGTGTCTCAGTCCAATACTTCAGATATTTACTTTTTAAATTTCCTTATTTAAAGTGGCTTATTGTGGATATTTGGAAAATAAGAAAGCATGTTAAATGCTTTGCCCTTTCCTATCCACTTTTAGATTTGTGTACAGCATAATACAAAATACAAATATGTGTGTATTTAAAGGAGTGCAATACTTTAAATTTGGTATCTAAAACAATAATTTTCATTTACTTGCATAAAGAAAACACTATAGAACATTAATGATACATACTGAATTATAGCCATCAATGATAATTCTGTCATTTTCAGATATAGAAATCCATATTTTAATTGCAGTAATTTAAAAAATATATTTATTTAAAAGGCAGAAAGAGAGACAGATTATCTTCCACCTGCTGGTTCACTTCTCAAATACCTGCAGCAGCCAGGGCTGGCCAGGATTTGGAACCAGGAACTCCATCCAGGTGGGTGGTAGAGACCTAATTACTTGAGCCATCATCTGCTACCTCCCAGAGTGTGCATTAGCAAGAAGCTGGATCCAAACTGACTGTGGGACTTGATCCCAGGCACAACAACATGGTTTGCAGGCCTTAAAATAGGCAATTACACTGAAATGCTAGTAATTAGCATGTAGTAAATTAAAAATGAATTCATTTGAGAAGGAGGAGAAGGAGGGAGGGGGGAGAAGGGAGAAAAGTGAGGGGGGATAAAGGGGGAGAGAGAGAGAGAGAGAGAGAGAGAAATAATCTTTGTTCTTCAAATGTTCATACAGCTGGGAGCCTGGAACTCAATCAAGATCTCAGACATGGATGCTGGACATCCAATTAATTGAGCCATCACCTACTGCCTCCTAGTGTGCACATTAGCAGGAATGTGAAATTGGCAGCAGTGATGGGAACAAACTCCAAGCACTGAAATGTGATGCAGGCATCCTAGTTAAAGCATTTGGTCAAAAGCTTGCCTTCTTGATTTTATCATACATTTAACAATTCACATTGATAGAGTCCTGCTTAGTAAGTTATTCCAGCACTTTTGAACTGGAAATTGTTGAGATACCACATTCAGAATAGTCTCCAGGAATCTTTCAATGCCAATTCTTATGAAGTGTCTAATGCTGAGGTCTGCATATTTAATCAATGCTTTCCTTCCTTCATTCAAGTGTTATATTCCATGATGGATTGATTTACAATAACTAAACTGAAAAGTGAGCTATGTGTGAATAAATCCAATTATTAGTTGCAAAGGGAGATATGTATAACTTATGAAGATATTCCTTTTCAATATCTTGGCATTTAGAAAGCATCACTAGGTCTGCTTGTTGAGCAACAGTACCTGGATTCCCTTAATGAAGCTTTCATCAGACTGATATTGTCTATTGTCACATTTCCCTTACACAGAATTCAATCTAACACGCTGTTTAAAATCTATGAGCTGGAAGGGCCGACACTGTGGCACAGAATGCTAAGATGTGGCTTCTGATGCCATCATACCATATAGGAAAACCAGTTTGAGTCCTAGCTACACTGCTTCTTTTGCAACTTCTTGCTATCGGACCTAGGAATGCAGCATGAAATGGCCAAGTGTTTGGGTCCCTACCACCCATGTGGGAGACCCAGTTCTCCTGTCTTCAGCTAGGATAACGTTTGAGGAGTAACCCAGTGAATAGAAGATCTCTCTGTCTCTTCTTTCTGTGTAGTTCAGCCTTTCAAGCAAACAAATAAATAAATCTCAATATATATCTTATGTATGAAATTGTGTTGGGGTATAGGTGTGTATGCTTGTGTTCTGGAGAAATACAGAAATATAGATGGAAGTGGAGAGTAAAATGGTGATTACCAGGTTCTTGGAGTGGTGAGGAAGACAGATATTGGGAGATGTTGCTGAAAGGATAAGCAATTACATTCAGCTGAGAGGAATAGATTCAAGAGATCTATGGCACAACCTGGAGACCCTGTTAGTAACACTGCGTTGCAGTCTTAAAAATTGGCTGCCAGTAGATCTTAAGTATTGTCATCACAGAAAAGGAAGTGAATTAGTGCATGTTAATTAGCTCAGTTTAGCTATTACACAATGTATATGTATTTCAAAAGATCATATTGTACAAAGAATATATATGTGATATTTGTCATTAAATAATTAAAATATATATAAACTAGTATCTCTTCTGAGAAGTTATCAAGGCATAATGAAGAGAGTACTTCAAAAATGTTTGGAAAATGAGCACTCTCTTTAATTTAATATTTTTCCACAAAGTTTTTGAACTGCCCCTGCATTACTCAATCCTGCACCAGTCTCCATTTACAGATACCATGAAGATCATGATCATTTTTATCAGTACTTATTGCCCATTTTATTTGTTTCTCATAAGACTGCAATATTCCATTCAATTCAGAAAACAGTTTTTAATGAAGAATCATGGCCTTTACCTTCAGGAGTGTTGGCCACTAGTAGGTGCTGCCATCCCGCTCTGTTGAAATGCTTTTGATCTTGGTCAGTGGGCTTGTCAATGGTAGCATTCTGTGCCCACTGAGTCCCATAGAAACTGTCCCTATGTGCATGACTCTTCCCTGTAACCCAAGCCGGAAAGAATCCGAGAAGTATGGGAGCACTGTCTCCCACAAGGATGATCTTCACCCATTTGGAAATGATAGACGGT
Organism: Oryctolagus cuniculus; assembly: GCF_051225735.1. Lineage (NCBI taxonomy): Eukaryota > Metazoa > Chordata > Mammalia > Lagomorpha > Leporidae > Oryctolagus > Oryctolagus cuniculus. The sequence continues at coordinate 121,080,687 of NC_142871.1, forward strand.
GTGACTGTCCTTTACGCAGGCCTGTCTTGGATGCTATTTTGTGCACTACTCAGAAGTCCTGCAGGATTGATGCAGAAGCCATCTAATGTATGCTTTCATTAGACTTTTCATCTTCTGATTTCACATCTTTCAAAACCCCTGGCACCTAAATCCTTATGTCAAGCTCTGATTTAAGTGAACTCAAATAAAAAAAAAATTAGAAATCATCTGATGCAACTCTTATAGTTTATAATGGAAAAACAAAGGGCCAGAAAATCTTAGTGTCTGGGCTGAAGATAAAAAATAATATGATGACAAAACTAACAATAGAGGTAGTATGTGTAGCTTTAATTCCATGCATTTTTTTTATTTAATGAATATAAATTTCCAAAGTACAGCTTATGGATTACAATGTCGTCCCCCCAATAACTTCCCTCCTACCCACAACCCTCTCCTTTCCCGCTCCCTCTCCTCTTCCATTCACATCCAGATTCATTTTCTTTCTTTCTTTCTTTCTTTCTTTCTTTCTTTCTTTCTTTCTTTCTTTCTTTCTTTCTTTCTTTCTTTCTTTCTTCCTTTTGACAGGCAGAGTGGACAGTGAGAGAGAGAGAGAGAGAGAGAGAGAAAGGTCTTCCTTTGCCGTTGGTTCACCCTCCAATGGCCGCTGTGGTCAGCACGCTGCGGCCGGAGCAACGCACTGATCCGATGGCAGGAGCCAGGTACTTATCTTGGTCTCCCATGGAGTGCAGGGCCCAAGGACTTGGGCCATCCTCCACTGCACTCCCTGGCCACAGTAGAGAGCTGGCCTGGAAGAGGGGCAACTGGGACAGAATCCGGCGCCCCAACTGGGACTAGCACCCTGTGTGCAGGCACCACAAGGCAGAGGATTAGCCTAGTGAGCCACGGCGCCGGCCAAAGATTCATTTTCAATTCTCTTTATATACAGAAGATCAGTTTAGCATATGTTAAGTAAAGATTTCAACAGTTTGCACCCACACAGAAACATAAAGTGAAAAATGCTGTTTGAGTACTAGTTATAACATTAAATCACAATGTACAGCACATTAAGCACAGAGATCCTACATGAGGAGTAAGTGCACAGTGACTCCTGTTGTTGACTTAACAAATTGACACTCTTGTTTATGGCATCAGTAATCAACCTAGGCTCTTGTCATGAGTTGCCAAGGCTATGGAAGCCTTTTGAGTTCACCAACTCTGATCATGTTTAGACAAGGTCATAGTCAAAGTGGAAGTTCTCTCCTCCCTTCAGAGAAAGGTACCTCCTTCTTTGATGACCTGTTCTTTCCACTGGGATCTCACTCGCGGAGATCTTTCATTTAGTGTTTTTTGTTTTTTTTTTTGTTTGTTTGTTTTTTTTTTTGTTTTTTTTGCCAGAGTGTCTTGGCTTTCCATGCCTGAAATACTCTCATGGGCTCTTCAGCCGGATCTGCATGCTCTAACTGCTGATTCTGAGGCCAGAGTGCTGTTTAGGACATCTGCCACTCTATGAGTCTGCTGTATATCCCACTTCCCATGTTGGATCGTTCTCTCCCTTTTTGATTCTATCGGTTAATATTTGCAGACACTAGTCTTGTTTATGTGATTCACAACAACAAAACAAACAACCCCCTTAAGAGATGGGCCAAGGACCTCAATAGACATTTTTCAAAAGAGGAAATCCAAATGCCCAACAGGCACATGAAAAAATGTTCAAGATCACTAACAATCAGGGAAATGCAAATTGAAACCATTATGAGGTTCCACCTCACCCTGGTGAGAATAGCTCACATTCAGAAATCTACCAACAACAGATGATGGCGAGGATGTGGGGAAAAAGGGACACTAACCCACTGTTGGTGGGAAGGTAAATTGGTAAAGCCACTATGGAAGTCAGTCTGGAGATTCCTCAGAAACCTGAATATAACCCTACCATTCAACCCAGCCATCCACTCCTTGGAATTTACCCAAAGGAAATTAAATTGACAAACAAAAAATGGTCTACACCTTAATGTTTATTGCAGCTCAATTCACAATAGCTAAGACCTGGAACCAACCCAAATGCCCAGCAACAGTAGACTGGATAAAGAAATTATGGGACATGTACTCTATAGAATACTATACAGCAGTAAAAAACAATGAAATCCGGTCATTTGCAACAAAATGGAGGAATCTGGAAAACATTATGCGGAGTGAAATAAGCCAGGCCCAAATGGACAAATATCATATGTTCTCCCTGATCGGTGACAACTAACCGAGCACCAAAAAGGAAACTAAAGTTAAAGTGAAATGAACACTATGAGAAATGGTGACTTGATCAGCCCTTGCCCTGACTGTTGATGAACAACTTAATATCATATCCCTCTTAGTATTTTTTTTTGTTTGTTCTACTTAATACTATTGGTTGAATTCTGTAATTAATACACAGTTATTCTTAAGTGTTGAAACTTAACTGAAAAGTGATCGCTGTTAAATATAAGAGTGGGAATAAGAGAGGGAAGAGATATGCAATTTGGGACATGCTGAAGCTGACTTGCCCCAAACGGCAGAGTTAGAAACATACCAGGGGATTCCAATTCAATCCCATCAAGGTGGCATGTACCAATGCCATCTCACTAGTCCAAGTGATCAATTTCTGTTCACAATTGATCATAATGATAGGACTAAGAGCCAAAGGGATCACATAAACAAGACTAGTGTCTGCAAATTCCATGCATTTTTAACATGTACGTCTCTGAAATAAGGAATGGATGATAACAGTTAGACATTGTATACTCGTGTGGGCATAGAAAAGTTATATATAACTTGTACAGAAAATATCAGCACTGATATTTCTTAATAACTCTCATATCATGACAAATTGACCCACTATTTCAACAGATACGGAAAAGCAAAATCAAAAGAAGTCTCTATCAATTATATTCTAGAGGTATACAATTATTATTTTGTTCCCCTGTTTTTAGTAGCTATTTAGTATGTGAATTATTTATTCACAGTGTTAGAAATGTAAATTGTAAATACCTGAGTTGTATTATTATATTAGTGTTTTCAAAAGTTCATGAAAAAGTGGGATTAAAAGATACATTTATTCCAGTGCAAGAAAAGGGTTCGGACTCAATGTGTAATTTTTTTTCCCCTGATTCAACCATGAATATTTGAAGACACCTTGTGCATGTCTTTCCCTGTGATCTCCTTGGGAAGGCCTTATAAATGCAATGTGAGACGAATTTTTATGAAGTTTAAAATAAATTGCATTCTCAAGTATTAGAAACTTGAGAGAGAAAGGTGACTGTAATGTAAATCTACCTCAGCAATAAGACAAGTCAGTTATTTTCTTTTAACAACAAAAACTTTCTAAGACAGCTGGCTGCAGCAGAAAATTGCTGAGTCATAATGAAAAGCACGAGATTTTTGAATACATAAAGTGTGGGTCCATGGGGGAAAAATAAATTGGCTAGAAACATAGTTGGAAGCAAACGGACTCAATTCCTTCTAGCAAGGTAATATTCTCATATGTCTTGAGAGAGAGAGAGATAAAGCAGGAGTCATGTTCAGTTTTTATTCTTTCCTATATATTTGCTTATGTTATGAAACAAAGATTCACATATGTATATCTATCACCATTTCTGTCTTCTTCATTTAAAAATAATTCTTCAACTTACACATTGAATATTATATATATATATATAATAATTTTCATTGTAAAACAGCTAACATTGTAACTGACCAGGAATTTAAAATGATAGATAACATTCAGTAAGCAAATTTAGTAAAGCTATCATCACATGAAGTGCTTTATAGAGGCACTTGTCAATGGCTCCATTGTATTATAAGAAGTCAGCCTTCATAATCTTGCTTCTCTTCAACCTGTTACTTTAGCAGAAAATGAGTGTAAATGGGGATTAGTGTCTAGGGAATGGCCATGCAGGTCAACTCTGTATGAAAGATATTTTTAATATTTTTTTTTACTAAAGATAAAAACCCGTGACAATCCTCTGCAGAATTTTGAATAAATATGCTTTTACCAATTTGACCATTGGACTGATGGATACCATCCACAACTTGAAATTTATCCTTTTTCTTTTTTTTTTTTTTGTATTAGCTGTGTTGTGAACATATTGTTTCTCAAAAATTTCTACATCAGTTCTACACTTTAGATTTGTGTTACCAAAGGTAAAACTCTTTGAAACACTTGGTTTTTCTCCTAGTACTTCTATCTTCTCATAGCATTTTTTACAATTGAAGTAATTTGTGGGATTCACTGAAATGGAGAGATGAAAACAAAGCATTTATCCTAATAGTAGAATGCATTGTAAAGAGGATCTATTATATACATTATTTCATCTGAATAAATACATAAATTTAATAAACATATTTAGAAATACCATGTATATCTCTGTTGATTTTATAATTAAATTCTTTATATATAATTTATGAATGTTTATATATTTGTAAGTTATAAGATTTCTTTACAAAATATGCCACATTAAAAATATGACTTGGTAATGAAACCATTGAAATGAGAAGAAATATCCCACAATTATGTTCTCAGGTTTTTCTAGAGCTACCTCTGTTTTCCTAGAAATATGATCATTCCCATCATTTTTTCTTTTACTTGCAATTCTTGCTCTCTCTAATTCTATTCCTTTTTGGGTATTGCAGTGTGTTTTTATAAATTTTCCTTTTCTAGCCCTTTTGCACTGTACTTACGCAGCACAGATGAGGCTTTCTATACAATTCTAGCTCTTTGCACTCAGTAAACAGATATTTTAAAAATGACAGTTGAATAGAGCTGTCACTGACATGACTCAGAGAATTCATAAATTCTTTTTCATAGTATTGAACTTAATTAAAATGTTTTGATTTCCCTTTCCCACAAAATAATGCTAGGAAAAGGTGGTCCACATTTTTGAATTCACAGATGGAGATCTGGTAATCTGTGCACATAGCAATGTTGTTACGTTTATGCCCTTGAAAAAACAGTTCTTTGGCTTCGTTCCAGACATCAAAATGAGGGTGTCAATTCTCAGGTTTAGTCTGTCCTTAAATTACATTTACAGATTTCTGTTGTGAGTAACAAAAATTGAGAAGCAAGGATTAAAAAAGATTCTCCATTTCTGGGGAGGGGTAACCTTAATTAACTCAGGGATTCATTATGGAAGTCCTTACACCTAGTGTTGCTTGGTTTTTGTTTTCCTTCTACCCTCCCTGTCATGTCTTCACCTCCCCATCACTTCCTGCTGCCTTTTTCCTTGCTCTCTAGGTGCCTGTGGCTAATATGTTGCCCCCTTATTGTAGATGGTCTACCCCAGCTGTTGGGGGATACAAGGAATCCATCCTCTTGGGGTATCACCAAATAATCAGGCTCAAGCAGTAGCTGCCCAAAGAAAAGCTTGATTTGCTTGTGACCAGTAAAAAGAGAGAGAGTGGGAAGGCATATTTCCCCAAAGGAACTGCTTACCCAAGAAGCAGTTTGTCAGGGCTTCTAAAGCAGGTGTTAGAGTGTCCAGCATACAGAAAAGAGGAACAGAGGGCCCTGCTTGCTGAGGCACCATACATTTCCATACACTGTATGTTCAAAACTCTGATGTCAGTAGGTTTCTTGCATCTTTCCTCTGAAAAACAAGCGGAAGAGGGTAAGTTGTTTCTGAGTATCTACTGCTTGCCTGTGCTCGTTCTCGTGTAAAGCCTAGCTGCTTGGTTACCCAGCTACTTTGGGGCGTTTATCCTGCTAGAGGGGCAGAAGGAATCTAGAAGGAGAGTATAAAACACAAGAATGAAACACAAGACTTAAATGAAGTCAGAGTAAGATATGAATAACCGATAGACTGTATCATGAATGATTAACACCATGATTTCCATTTATAATTGTAATAATATTAATATTGAATACCTCTACAAACTAGAATCAAAACCATGGGTTTCATTTTCTTCACTATGAATTTATGGGCTTCTTAGATGTAAAAAAATCACTCAGTTGACCTATGTGTGTGTTGTATAACTCTGAATTGAACATTACCCAAGGCACCTCCAACACAATTAAACCAGTAATTTTTGTGAAGGTTAATAAACCCATTCTTAAATTCACATGAAAATGCTAAGAAACTAGATCTGCCAAACGCCTCTTTAATACAAAAAAGTTTAAGGCTGACTAGTGCACTAATCAAGATAGTGAGATGGATGGGCAATTGGTATAGTGGTTAGGATTTCTTTAGAGACACTTTCATCCTATGTCAGAGTGCCTGGGTTCAAGTTCCCTCTTCACTCCCAACTCCAACTACCTGCTAACATACATCCTTAGCAGTTTATGGCTCTTAGTGGTTGAGTCCCTGACACCCATATGGGGGAACCATATTGAGTTTCTAGCTCCTGGCTCCAGCACCAGCTGTTATGAACATGTAGGAAGTAACCAGTGGATGGGAGACAGATTCTCCCCCTTCATATAAATAAATAAATAAATAAACATTTTAAACTAATTGATGTGATGTTAGTATGAAGATACACAAAGAGATCAAGGGTATAGAACATAGATTCCAGAAATTTACCTGTACATGTATGGATAATGGATTTCAAAGATAAAATTATCTTATTGGATAAAGGATGGTCTTTTCCAATACTTTTTGCTGGAACATTTGGATAGCCACATGAAAATTTCTAGTAATAAAACCTTGGATCCATATCTCATACTAGATATGTATTCATTAATTCAAAATGTTTCATAGACCTAAATGTAAATTATAAAATTATAGACTTATTTCAGGCAAAATTTTCTCCAAAATCATATTAAAATTATGAAAACAAGCAATTTGATAACTTGGACTTCAGCAAAGTTTTTTAATATTCTGTTTTCAAATGATCCTGTTGAGGACATGATAGACAACCGAAGAATGGAAAAATATGTGTAAGTCATGTGACTGGATAAAGTATTTATTATATATACATATATCTGTTTGTTACATATGAGATGTATTTTTGCATACATACTCACTAATGATATAACACAGTTTTTGAAATCAGAATATTTGAATCTGCATCTGACCAAAGTAAATTTATAAATGGCAAATAAGAAAATTAAAAAATATGTTCCACATAAATAGTAATTAAGGACATGCCAACCAATAACAAAAAAAAAAAGACATACTACTATGTATCTATTAGGATGAGTTAAACTAATTCAATTATTGGTAAAGTTATGGTGGTTATTGAATTCTCATATTTGCTGGTAGAAATGTTAAGTGGGTCAACATTTTTGGAAAACATTTTAGTAATTCTTAAAAGATAGAAATATGCAACTGTTGAACCCAATCATTCTACTCCTAGTAATTTACTCAAGAAAAATGAAAACATTTATTCATACAAAGAATTGTACAAAAGTGTTCATAGAAATTTTATTTGTAACAACCAAAAGTTAGAAAAAGCCCCCCAAGCCCATCTACAAGAACATGAATAAAACATGGGATATTAGAACTGTGAACCTGTTTATGAAGCAATGCTACTCAGTGACAAAAAGGATGGGATCTTACCATTTGCAATAACATGGATGGAACTGGAGTTCATTATGTTAAATGAAATAAGTAAGCACAGAATGATAAATACTGAGCAATCTTAGTCTTATGTGTAAACTGAATAAAAAGTTGAAAGAAGAATGATGTTTGCCAGAGTCTAGAGAGCAGAGGGAAGGGACGGATGGGGAAAGGTTGTTTAATGGCTACTAAGCTGCAGTTAAATAGGAGCTAATAGTTCTGATGTATTTCTGCACAATAGAGTAACTATCAATTAAAATATTATAGTGTATAATTCTTCTTTTAAAAATCTGTAACAAAGGATTTTGAATGTTTTCATCATAAAGAAATCATAAATGTTTGAGAAGATAAATCTGTTTCTCCTGATTTGAACATTATTTCAAGTATACCTACATCAAAGCATCATGCAGTACCCCATGAATGTGTAAAATTTTTACATGTTAATTGTTTTAAACACTTAAAAGCAAAAATATTTAAGAAAAAATTAACTATTGGTCATGCTACAGCATGGATGAATCTGAAAATAACTATGATGAGCAGAGGAAACCAGACCAAAATGCCTCTCCCCTACAAAAAAAATTTTAAAAAACTATTTATGATTCGTGTATGTAAAATTCTGGAGAATACAAGTCTATCTTTTCTTTCAAATTATGAGTAGGAGGAAGGTTTGAGTAAAATGAAGAAGTTCTAAAAGGAAATGGAAAACTTTTTGGAATGATGGATGTGCTCTTTTTTTTTAATCATAGTGACACGTGTCACATATATCTACATATGTCAAAAATTAGCAAACTGAACATTTTAACTATGTGCAAATTATTGTTTTTCTGCCTTAAATCTCAATAAAAGTCTTAATAACTTAACCAGTCAGGTGCAATCTGACCATTGGTACCCTGAGATGAATGTACAGATGTAAACTTTATGTTATTGAGAAATTATATATTCTCTCTTTTTCAATCAAATAAAAACTTTCTTCAAACATGCTTAAGGATGAACTCAAGGGTAAAGCTTCAAAAATCATCAGTACGGTATTAAGAAATAAGACTATTTTTTATTGTTCTATTCTTTTTCCCTTTAACTGAAGCCACTTGACCATAATTTTGGTATGTATATTTCACTGGCCATTAGTGCACCATGTTAAGAAACACTGTTTACAGTTTCAAAATAAAAAAAAAACATATTACAAAATGCCATTATATTATATTTTCCAAAGCCATTTTAAGAGGCGTAAGTGGAAAAGTAGTACTTGAACAGATCTATTCAACTAAAGCTTTCATGTGAATCATAGTAAAACATGAAAAACTTTTGTTGAATTACATTAAAACATAATGTTTTTTCTTGTCAACTGTATAGTTCTCAGAATAGTTTAGGGCAGACATTTCCAGCAAATTTGAATCACAGAGAATCTTGACTTTTTTTTTTTTACAAGATTTAAAGGAAATTCATTTTGATCTCTTTGAAAAGATGCATGTTTTTAAAATCATCTATTAACACTTTGTAATTCAGTTTTCTTTTTTTCCCTCTATGACTGTAGCAGTATGGAGTGCATCTTTTTAGAACAGCTGAGACAGCCTAGCAAGCTGCCAGACAGACAACATGGGGTATGTAAATGCTTCTCATTAGAGAGAAACTTGCTCTTTGGGAGGCTGGCTTCCCAACTAGAGTGAGAAAAATATCAGGCTGGAAAACATTACCTCTGTGTTCAGTGGTAAGTGCCCAACCAGCTGTGGGAAGGGGAACTTTAACTCTAGAATGAATAGGAACAAGTGTTGTGTTGACATATATTTGGAGAGATGTAGATTATTTTATAGTATCAGAAGCAAAAGGAAGAATTCAGCATATTTCTTTGTATTTTTTAACAACTTTAAATCAGCAAAAATGTGGTTACTCTTTATTGGTTTTCTTCAGATCTTTAATCAGTAAAGTGGTATAGACTCCCTTTAGATCTTCATTTTCTTGATTTCTATAAGAAGACCTATTTTATATTTAAAGCAAAAATATTCTATATCTAAAGCAAGTCATGAATATTATATATTATGTCCCATTTTCAGAGAATCTTAATTTTTAACCTAGATTTTAAAAAGTAAATTTTTCTAAGCAAAGTTGCTTTTATGTTTATATATTTGTGTTTTAAGTTTAAATAACATCCATTTTGTTGTGGTGGTTTAACAATTTTATATTCTAATTAGGTTTTTTTTTAACCTCAACGTTATTGTCATTGTGAGCTGTATAACTGCTGTGTTTTTGTGTGTGTGAGGAGAGAGGGGAGGCCAGGGTGCTGTTCTGTGAATTGTAGGATACTTAGTACCATTTCAGCCTGTACCCATCAGATGCTAGAAGCATCCCAGTCCTGAGATTCTAAGAAAAAAGTTTTCAGAAATCTCCAAATGGTCCATGGGAGCAAAATAACTATTTGAAAATGACAGTGATTTTTCTCAAGGGTGTTACATGGACAACTATGTGGAACAGTGGAAGAAGACTGGGCTTTTCACTCAGACAAAATTGAGATTGAATCCTGATCTATTACATAGTAAGAAACTCTGTGAATATGACAGAATTATTTAATTCCTAAGAATCTCATTTTTTTTCTCAACTTGAAGAATGACAAGTCCTAAAACAAATTACATGTAAAATGAAAAGTAAATGAAGTTACAAAAGGTTCAATTGGTTTTAGATTTGGCAAAATTTATCTTAAGTAGTATGAACGCTAGTTTTAAATATTTCAAGATGATTTAAAGAGTCAAATAAAAGCTGTATCATATACATTAATCTCTATTCACAATAATTACTCATAAAAATAAAGAAAAGGAGGCTGGCGCTGTGGCACAGTAAATTAATTCTCTGCTTACAGTGCTGGCATCGCATATGGGTGCCAGTTCTAGTTCCAGCTGCTCCTCTTTCAATCCAGCTCTCTGCTGTGGCCTGGGAAAGCAGTGGAAGACAGCTCAAGTCCTTGGGCCCCTGTACCCACGTCGGAGACCCAGGGGAAGCTCCTGGCTCCTGGCTTTGTATCAGCACAGCTCTGGTTATTGCAGCCATTTGAGGAGTGAGCCAACAGAAGGAAGACCTTTCTCTCTGTCTCTCTCACTGTCTATAACTCTACCTCTCAAATAAATAAATTCTTTAAAAAAATAAAAATAAGGAAATGCAGAGGTTTGTCTACAGCAAAGTGGGAATAGAGTGTCATAATCGGAACAAAAGGAATTTCAACTAATATTGGAGGTACTAGAAGTGAGGAATAAAAGGCACAGTCCAAGCGAGAAGTCAGGAATTCTCAACTGTGAAGTGAAAAGACAAACTCACCACCATTTCACACTTAATCAAAATCTATTGTTTGAAATAACTTCACCTATACATGTATTTCTCAAACAACTTTTAATTTACTTTCATTTTATAAGAAAAAAATCCTCAAATGTGAAGAAGATCTGAAAAGAGAAGAAATAAAGCAACAAGAAGTATACTAATTTCTACTTATTTCCATTTTGCTTTCTATAATTTCAGTTATAAGCAGTGAACCTCATTCTAAAAATATCAGATACAAAATTCCAGAAATGAACAAATCATAAGTGTTTAATTGCATGCTATTCTGATGTGCATGATGAAATACACATTTCATGTATTTCATATATACAGATTTAAAAATATAATGACACTTCTCTTCCGACCCTCCCTCTTGCCTACATCCAACACCTCCTCCTCTTTCCTCTCACATTCACACTCTTAATATTTACAAAGATCTATTTTCAGTTTATTAATGATCATATAGTTAACCCCACACTAATTAAAAGAGTTCAACAAATAGTATGAAGAGAGAAAAAAAAAATAAACACCATTCCCAACAGAAGAGACAAGGGCTGAAAACAATCATTAAATCTCAATATATTACATTTTAGGTACTCTATTAGTTACCCAGGATCAGGGAAAACATATATCTGCCTTTTCAGGACTGGCTTATTTCACTAAGTATAATGGTTTCCAGTTGTGTCTGTCTTGTTGCAAAAGACAGGATTTCATTTCTTTAACATCTGAATAGTACTCTATGGTGTATATATACCATAATTTATTTATCCAGTGAACAGTTGATGGACATCTTGGTTAATTCTATTTCTTAGCTTTGTGAATTTTATTGCAATGAACATAGGGTTGCAGATACCTTTTCATATACTGATTTCTTTTCGTTTGGGTAAATTCCAGGAGTGGGATGGCTGGATCATATGGCAGGTCTATATTCAGATTTCAGAGGTATCTCCATACTGTCCTCCACAGTGGCTATACCAGTTTACATTCCTACCAGCAGTGGACCAGGGTACCATTTTCCCCACATATGCATCACCATTGGTCATTTGTTGATTTCTGTATGAAAGCCATTCTAACTGAAGTGAGGTGAAACTTAAACCTGGTTTTGATTCGCATTTCCCTGATGGCTAGTGATCCTGAGCATTTTTGCAAGTGTGTGTTAGTCATTTGAATTTCCTCTCTTGGAAAATGCCTGTTCAAGTCCTTTGCCCATTTCTTAACTGGATTACTTGTTTTGTTGTTGTTGAATTTCTGGAGCTCTTTATAGATTCTGGATGCTAACTTTTACCAGCTGTATAGTTTGCAAACACTTTCTCCCATTCTGTTGATTGCCTCTTCACTTTGCTGAGTGCTTCTTTTGCAGTGCCAAAGCTTCTCAGCTTGATGTAATCCAATTTGTCAATTTTGGCTTTGATTGCCTGTGCTTCTGGGGTCTTTTACAAAAAGCCTATGTCTATGCCAATTTCTTGAAGAATTTCCCCAACATTCTCTAGTAATTTGATGGTATCAGGTCATAGATTTAGGTCTTTGATTCATTTTGAGTGGATTTTTGTGTAAGGTGTAAGTAGGGGTCTACTTTCATACTTCTGCATGTGGAGATCCAGTTTTCCCAGCATTATTTGTTGAAGAGACTGTTCTTGCTCTAGGAATTGATTTTAGCTTCCTTGTGAAATATACATTGGTTGTAGATGCATGGGTTGATTTCTGGAGTTTCCATTCTGTTCCATTGGTCTACCTGTCTTTTTTTGTGCCATTACCAGGCTGTTTTGATTATAATTGCTCTTGAAATCAGGTATTATGATGTCTCCAGCTTTGCTTTTGTTGTATAAGATTACTTTAGCTATTTCAGTTCTCCTGTGTTTCCATATGAATTTTAGCATATTTTTTCTAGATCTGTGAAGAATGTCAGTGGTATTTTGATTGGGATTGCATTGAATCTGTAAATTGCTTTTAGTAGGATGAACATTTTGATGATGTTGATTCTTCCAATCCATGAACATGGAAGATTTTTCCATTTTTTAATGTCTTCTTCTGTTTCTTTCTTTAGTGTTTTGTAATTTTGATCATCATTGATATCTTTGACACCCTTGATTAAATTTATTCCAAGGTATTTAAATCTTTTTGGAGATATTGTGAATGGGACTTATCTTAAAATTTCTTATCAGCCACGACATTGTGTATACAAAGGCTATTGATTTTTCTGGATTGATTTTATATCCTGTCACTTTACCAAATTCGTTTATGAGTTCCAATGGTCTCATCTCTCTCAGTGGCATCTTTTGGATCCTGTGTATATAGAATCATGTCATTTGCAAATAGGAATAGTTTGATTTCCTCCTTTATAATTTATATCCCTTTGATTTCTTTTTCTTGCCTAACAGCTATGACTAAACTTCCAGGACTATATTAAATAGCAATGGTGAGAGTGGGCATCTTGTCTGGTTCTGGATCTTAGGGGAAATGCTTGCAGATTTTCCCCATTCAACAGGATGCTGGAACATTCCTCAATACAATCAAGGCAAAGTATGAATTTCACATTTTAATGGTTATAATATCATTCTCTCAATATTCTCACATATAAAGGAATATGATATTCATCACCCCCAAATAATATTCACTTGTAATCATTTTCTGAATACCAATATGAATATGGATAAGGGAAATTGGGAAATTTGTATCTTTTCAAATACAAGAGTGAAATCACCTTCAGTATAGGCCTAACATAACAGGAAATGCACACATAGCTTTTATCTATCTCCCTGTATGTCTATCTACATATCATCTATCCATCCATTTACTTAAAATCCATTTTTACTATCCTTTATTCTTCCAAACTTCACTTCTGTAATTATGATCTCTTCCATGCATTCTATTAACCTATAGTGTAATATGAGAGTGTTGGTAAACCAATTCCTCTTCTACAACAACTGCAAACATAATGAACTCACCTGTGAATTCCACTGTTGTGAAATGGGGCTAATATAAGATCAGAAACAGGGTGAGAATGTCATAGGAAATAGGCAATGGAGGCAATAACAACCGCAAAATAAAAAGTCACTTAATGACAATTAGTGATTTAAGTCAATGTACAACACACTGTTAAATCCAAAATTTTATTTAATTCTAACAATAAAATCTCAAGGGTTACTATCTGTTTAATTAATGGGTTCACTAGCTCGTTAATTATAAGGTAATATAAGATAATATTCCTATGAAGTGAAGCAGCTATTTGAATCCCAATATCAAAGCCTGTCTTCCACACCAACCTATTGAAACAAAATAAAAAACAATGCTTAGAGTTCCGATTTTATCATAAGGTATGATTTTTCTTTGTTGATTTTTCTTAGGATTCAAGCAGGAAACTTAAAAAGTGAAATATGTCAAAAACAAACCAAAAGCCTAACTTGAGTCTTTGTATAAATTCTTTGCTGTGCCCTCCAACTAAATGTTTGCTCTTTTGTTCAATCAGGATCTGTGCCTGACCCTCCTACTTGCCTAATTTTATTTATTTAGTCTGGAAATGTAAAGTTTCCTCTGGGGTGAACGTCAATGTATATTGCTAGGAAAGCAAAAATGACATGCAGAGTAAATATCAGCAGAAATAATAAGATTAGTAAAAGTCAATAAGAGATGCTGAGATAGGGAGGCCAAATTTAGAGATCTGATGCCCCTGAGGAAGCAGAGCAAACAGACATAAATATGGATGTGACTGATAAGCACAGAAAGGTCAGAGTGGAATAAAACATCATTGTGGTACCTGCTGCTCTTCCCCAGCTCATTCAAGAAAACCTCCGACATAAAGCTAAGTTTCTAAGGTGTTTTTTTTTTTTTTTCCCCTGAGGCAACCCAACTTTATCTTTCAAAGGATAAAGATAAAGAAAAGTAAACACACAAAAGAAGTTTATAAATGTCAAGTGTCATGTGTTGCAGGGAACACTGGCAAATTTTAGCGTGTATCAGTGACAAAACTAGATTATATCAAACTATCCTTCAGTTTAAGTAAAATGCAGGACTCACAGTAACATGCAGTCTTCATTTATAGAAAGCACTTCCTAGAAAAGTTTTGTGAAATGGTTGTCTGATCATTTCAAATTAAGCCACATGGATTATAGAAAAATGATGGAGTTAGTATATAGTTCTAAATGTTAGATTTTCCAGTCCACGACAGACTGTCCAGTTGATATAAAACTAAGTTGACTGCTACAAATATACATGCAAGTGCCTGTGCCCATGTGCACATAAACACATGGGATTTATTTGGATTCTTGTCTGCCAATTAAATAGCATAAAGGAGATTTTAATTTAATACCACATTCTTCTTTAATGTATGCTTGTTCATTTTTCCCATGATGAATGTAAACCATTCATAGACCAATCCTCAGTTCCAAAGGCATTTGTGAAAAAAATATAAGGAAGTTTTAAACTTCAGATATGTGAAATGCATCACACATTTAGAAAAATCCAACTCACAAAAACATCCTGCTCATTGACAAAGCATGAAGTGATTATTATGTGGATACCATCAAAATCTAGAAAAATAGCACTTCACAGCATCTCAGGTCATTTTATAACTTTTCCCATAATAATCCCTTTTCCCAAAAAAGTGCCAGTATTCTGACTCCTGCATCTTTATTAAATAGGAAATAGTCATTAGAATCTTTTTATAAAAAAGTTTGTTTTCTAAGCATTTATTCCTAAATAATATAGCATAGATTTAGATATTGTGGATTTATGTTGGTTCTCTTTTTGATCAACATTATACATGAGAGATTTTACAAGCAGTTAGTTATATCTGCACACAATTTTTGTTACTCTATAATATCATGTTTTATGAATATTCTACTATAATTTGTCTGACATTTTTATTTTATAAAGTTTTTGCTTATTTTGATGTTCCTATATTGCTATTGTTCATTTTTGTACATGTCTTTGATGAGCATGTACATATATTTTCAATGTGTATAGATCTAGAAACACATAGATATGTGTATGAAGTTACTTTGAAAAACTCTAGGAAAAGTGAAATCAAAATGTGACTTTTAAAATATGCAATAACATTTTGAAATCCAAGAATAAATTTTTATAATATGTAATTTCATGTACTTTTCATGTACTTAAATCTTAACTTACAATGTGAAAAATTTTTATGCTTCCATTAGCAATTTATGAGATTGGCATTGCAAATTGAAGCACTATTCAATAGATAGGATGTCCTTTTATCAATAGTGGCACAGAATATTCCTTACAGTAAAAGTTCCCCAACACAGTTTCAACTGTTTCCTTTTGTTAGCTTGGCTCAGAGGCTCTTTGACTAACTAACTGATCCAAATCAATGGGCTGGTGACAACACGTCACTGTGCTAATCTGTTAAAAGGAACGTGCTATCTATGGCCATATCACCCTGAAAGTATCCTGAAATCTCATCTAAAAGGAATGTGCCATTTAATTGAATCTTAAATTCTGGAATAAATGTCTTTGTGTTGTAAGAAAGAAGTAGGACGTTTTGGTTTTAAGAAAGAACACACTTTAAAACTTCACCTTGCTCCACTTTAGATGATCTACTCAGCACAAAAACTTGGTTGTTGAACCAGCACTGGCAACACATGGGTGAGTAAATTTTGTGAGAAAAGGGAGAAGTTTTTATTGTATTACCCTTGTCATATCAAATGTCATCTTGTTTTACACCTGCAGCCTGTGTCTTTGGAACAGTTATTTTATTTTAGAGATTCTATGTAAAGAATAGAACTGTGAATGAGCTACGTTAACAACACATTGCTTTAGAAAGGATATTATAGAAGCCCTGCTGCACTTGGAACAAAGACACGTGAAATGCAAACACATGCACAGTGTTATATAATTGTTAAGGAAAAACAACGTTTTAAAAATAAAGAAAATAAACAAACTGGAAAATATATAAATATATCACAATGCACAATTCTGAGGACTCTTTTTAAGTATAAAAATAAATGACTTTAAGTCATTTAAAGCATTGTTTTTCATCAGCATTTATAGAACATTGTGTATGTGTTTACATTTCACATGTCTGTTCCAAGTGCAGTAGGGATTTGAAGGAAGAGCTCCAGCTTGGGGACAGTGTTTTGGTCATAGGCCAGAGAATCAGTACCATTAGGTTCCTCAGAACAACAAACTTTGCTCCAGGATATTGGTATGATATAGAGCTGGAAAACCTCATAGCAAGGATGATGGCTCTGAATCATCAGACTATGACTAAACTGAATCCATATTTTTGCTTAATGTTTTTTTACTCAGTTAATGCCAGTGGAAGGCACTGTGACATTTTCAGAATCCACACAGTACCGAATACACACATGCTGAATTTTGCAGCATTCATCAGTTGAAAATGGTCAGGGAAGGAAATGACAATTTTTTTTTTTGATACAGTGGTCATGAATTAAGGGCAAAAATAAACAATAATGAAAACAATATGCATGTTCATACATCATTTCTTTCTAAAAATTAAGGGATTCCTCACTACAAGGAAACTTCACAAGGTTCATGGAAAAATGGAATTAAAAATATGTTTATTTTGGTGCAAAATGTTGAAATCTATGCATAGGTTTTTTTTTCATAAATGCCTTTTTCACGAAAAAATGAAGATCTCTCATATAATAGGATAATGACACTGACCTACAGCAGTATTAAAAGTGTCTGAACTTTCTATATTAGCTGAGGAAATGATTGATTTTGATCTGAGGAAGAGCCAGTTCTCTATATTCTGAAACTATACATCCGAGTACCTTGATGAATGCCTGCTACTGCTTTCCTCAGAGGTAACTTGTGAAGGAATTTGAAGATATTAAGCACATGTTAAAATTCCATTCATTTTATTTAATCAAAAAAGCATCAGAGGGCTCTTCTCTCACAGTTGACAGAAACAGGTTGTGCTGTTTTAATGAACTGTTATTGCAAGTTTCCCTACCTGGCACCAATTCTTTCATAGTAGCCAAATATATTGTTCTATGATGTTTTCAGATATTATAAAAAAAGGTGGGCCGGCGCCGCGGCTCACTAGGCTAATCCTCCGCCTAGCGGCGCCGGCACACCGGGTTCTAGTCCCGGTTGGGGCGCCGGATTCTGTCCCGGTTGCCCCTCTTCCAGGCCAGCTCTCTGCTGTGGCCAGGGAGTGCAGTGGAGGATGGCCCAGGTGCTTGGGCCCTGCACCCCATGGGAGACCAGGAAAAGCACCTGGCTCCTGGCTCCTGCCATCGGATCAGCGCGGTGCGCCGGCCGCAGCGCGCCGGCCGCGGCGGCCATTGGAGGGTGAACCAACGGCAAAGGAAGACCTTTCTCTCTGTCTCTCTCTCTCACTGTCCACTCTGCCTGTCAAAAAAATAAAAATAAAAAAAAAATTAAAAAAAAAAAAAAGGTAAGAAAGATTATGTTCACTGTGCAATGTGGGTAACAGACAATGATGAAGATTTCCACTGAAATCTGGCACCAGGCAGGGATGCCCACTCTCACCACTGCTATTTAACATAGTTCTGGAAGTTTTAGCCAGAGCCATCAGACAAGAAAAAGAAATCAAAGGAATACAAATCAAGAAGGAAGAAGTCAAACTATCCCTCTTTGCAGACGATATGATTCTGTACTTAGAGGATCCAAAGAACTCTACTAAGAGACTATTGGAACTCATAGAGGAGTTTGGCAAAGTGGCAGGATATAAAATCAATGCACAAAAATCAACAGCCTTTGTATACACAAGCAATGCCATGACTGAGAAAGAACTGCTAAGATCAATCCCATTCACAATAGCTACAAAAACAATCAAATACCTTGGAATAAACTTAACCAAGGACGTTAAAGATCTCTACGATGAAAATTACAAAACCTTAAAGAAAGAAATAGAAGAGGATACCAAAAAATGGAAAAATCTTCCATGCTCATGGATTGGAAGAATCAACATCATCAAAATGTCCATTCTCCCAAAAGCAATTTATAGATTCAATGCAATCCCAATCAAGATACCAAAGACATTCTTCGCAGATCTAGAAAAAATGATGCTGAAATTCATATGGAGGCACAAGAGACCTCGAATAGCTAAAGCAATCTTGTACAACAAAAACAAAGCCGGAGGCATCACAATACCAGACTTCAGGACATACTACAGGGCAGTTGTAATCAAAACAGCATGGTACTGGTACAGAAACAGATGGATAGACCAATGGAACAGAATTGAAACACCAGAAATCAACCCAAACATCTACAGCCAACTTATATTTGATCAAGGATCTAAAACTAATTCCTGGAGCAAGGACAGTCTATTCAATAAATGGTGCTGGGAAAACTGGATTTCCACGTGCAGAAGCATGAAGCAAGACCCCTACCTTACACCTTACACAAAAATCCACTCAACGTGGATTATAGACCTAAATCTACGTCCTGACACCATTAAGTTATTAGAGAACATTGGAGAAACCCTTCAAGATATTGGCACAGGCAAAGAGTTTCTGGAAAAGACCCGGGAGGCACAGACAGTCAAAGCCAAAATCAACTATTGGGATTGCATCAAATTGAGAAGTTTCTGTACTGCAAAAGAAACAGTCAGGAGAGTGAAGAGACAACCGACAGAATGGGAAAAAATATTTGCAAGCTATGCAACAAATAAAGGGTTAATAACCAGAATCTACAAAGAGATCAAGAAACTCCACAAAAACAAAACAAACAACCCACTTAAGAGATGGGCCAAGGACCTCAATAGACATTTTTCAAAAGAGGAAATCCAAATGGCCAACAGGCACATGAAAAAATGTTCAAGGTCACTAGCAATCAGGGAAATGCAAATCAAAAGCACAATGAGGTTTCACCTCACCCCGGTTAGAATGGCTCACATTCAGAAATCTACCAACAACAGATGCTGGCGAGGATGTGGGGAAAAAGGGACACTAACCCACTGTTGGTGGGAATGCAAACTGGTCAAGCCACTATGGAAATCAGTCTGGAGATTCCTCAGAAACCTGAAGATAACCCTACTGTTCGACCCAGCCATCCCACTCCTTGGAATTTACCCAAAGGAGTTTAAATTGATAAACAAAAAAGCGGTCTGCACCCTAATGTTTATTGCAGCACAATTCACAATAGCTAAGACCTGGAACCAACCTAAATGCCCATCAATGGTAGACTGGATAAAGAAATTATGGGATATGTATTCTTTAGAATACTATACCGCAGTAAGAAACAACGAAATCCAGTCATTTGCAACAAAATGGAGGAATCTGGAACACATCATGCTGAGTGAAGTAAGCCAGTCCCAAAGGGACAAATACCATATGTTCTCCCTGATCGGTGACAACTGACTGAACACCAAAAAGGAAACCTGTTGAAGTGGAATGGACACTATGAGAAATGGTGACTTGATCAGCATAGCCCTGACTGTTGATGAACAACTTAATACATTATCCCTCATAGTATTTTTTTTTGTCTGTTCTACTTAATATGACTGGTTTAATTCTGTAATTATCACACAGTTATTCTTAAGTGTTGAAAATTAACTGAAATGTGATCCCTGTTAAACATAAGAGTGGGAATAAGAGAGGGAAGAGATGTATAATTTGGGGCATGCTCGGGCTGACTTGCCCCAATTGGTAGAGTTGGAAACATACCAGGGGATTCCAATTCAATCCCATCAAGGTGGCATGTGCCAATGCCATCTCACTATTCCAAGTGATCAATTTCAGTTCACAATTGATCATAATGCAAGGACTAAGAGTCAAAGGGAGCACATAAACAAGTCTAGTATCTGCTAACACTAACCGATAGAATAACTAAAGGGGAGAGTGATCCAACATGGGAAGTGAGATACTCAGCAGACTCATAGAATGGCGGATGTCCTAAATAGCACTCTGGCCTCAGAATCAGCCCTAAAGGCACTCGGATCTGGCTGAAAAGCCCATGAGAGTATTTCAGGCATGGAAAGCCAAGACACTCTGGCAAAAAGATCTCTGTGACTGAGATCCCAGTGGAAAGAACAGGTCTTCAAAGAGGGAGGTGCCTTTCTCTGAAGGGAGGAGAGAACCTCCACTTTGACTATGACCGTGTCTAAACAAGATAAGAGTCGGAGAATTCAAGGGGCTTCCATAGCCTTGGAAACTCATGACTGGTGCATAGGGAGATTACTGATGCCATAAACAGGAGTGTCAATTGGTAAAGTCAACAACAGGAGTCACTGTGCACTTACTCCTCATGTAGGATCTCTGTCCTTAATGTGCTGTACACTGAGGCTTAATGCTATAACGAGTACTCAAACAGTATATTTCACTTTGTGTTTCTATGGGGGTGCAAACGATTGAAATCTTTACTTAATGTACACTAAACTGATCTTCTGTAAAAAAAAAAAAAAAAAAGAAAGAAATTATCAATTCCCAACTTGACTCTCACTGGGATTAAACATGACAATAGGTCTGATCTGATTTCATCATCATTTAAAAAAAATCATCTATTATTTTTCACTTTATGTTTCTGTGTGGGAGCAAACTGTTGAAATCCTTACTTAAGGTATACTAAGCTGATCTTCTGTATATTAAGATAATCGAAAATGAATCTTGATGTGAATGGAAGGGGAGAGGGAGTGGGAAAGGGGAGGGTTGTGGGTGGGAGGGACGGTATGGGGGGGGGAAGCCATTGTAACCCATGAGTCGTACTTTGGAAATTTATATTCATTAAATAAAAGATAAAAAAAAACAGACAATGATGAAGATAAAGGATGCTGATTACTATTTTTAAAATTGCTCCTTTGTGCCACTTGATTTACTGTCATTATCTCCTACATTTCCCCAAATAACTCTATACTTTATTAAGTAGGAATTATTTCAGAAAAAGTGAATTTTTTCATTCCCTGCTGGGAATAAAAAATAACATGCTCAAAGAAATATATCTTGCAAATTGTGGAGATAGAATTTAAATTTTTAATGATCTAGCTTATAAGTCAATAATCTGTCTTCTCTAACATGCCACTTCTGTACAGAAATGGCAGTTACATGAAGTTAACACCATTATTTACTGCGGGAAATATTTACAAAACCTTTTAAAAATATTTTTATTTTTGTGTTCTCAGTAAGGTTAATCATTTCATTATCATTCTAATCAGGCAGAATTCCATTTAAGTTGAAATAAGCAAGAAATCAATGAGACTGCTGGTAAGAATAAGATGCGGATTGAGAATATTAGACCCTGCCTTGTCCTTCCTTTGACTGAACTTATGTATTTTCCTAAGATCCTTTGCAATTTAGTGCAGAATTAAAGATAGAGTGTCAACTCTAGCCAAAGTGTTCTGAAATGCTGACATGGGCCATTGTAATTAATCTGTTGAGTCATTCAAATGAAGAGAATGGTTACCAAGAAGCAGAGAAATGAATTTGTTCATCTAATAATTCATTGTTAGGTAATGAATGAACTTGAACAAGCTAGTATCTTCAGATTTCTCAATCTCTCAATTGCTGTCTTTCACAAATAAATTGATTTTCAAGTCTTCTATCTGACTTCACACTATTGTAACCTTCCAAAAAATCAGACCAGGCATACTGAAAAATTCTTTCATATTTGCTTAAGTGAATGGTTTCATTTATGACTTGATTATCACAGCAGTAGAATTGATTTTACATGTAGAGGTAACCTTAGAAATGACATAAAGATCAATGAGTCCGAAAATGGTTTTGAAGATCTTTGAAGAAGTCAGTCCCAGACTTACTGAAAGCTATTTGTCTAGACTTTCTTACTAGGCCTGTAAATATATTCTTACAAATAAAAAGATACAATCAATATATTATTTGCTCTTAAATGTTGCAAAGAAGAGCTTGTAAACAAATATAATTTTAAAAGATCCTTTAAAATAGAATTTTAAAATAAGCTTATTTTCTACAACTGATGTTTTAAAAATGAGTCGTATGTGCTCAACATGAAACAAAAATAAATCAGATGCAAACATTAGAAATGATGCATGGGAAAATAAAGTACTATGTAAGACAATGCTATATAGTAACACAATAAACATCATACAAGTAAAAACATAACTAGAATATGAGAAAGAAGGAGAGATTGCATGAGCTGAATTAGTCTAAAAGGGTCTTAAAAGGAAGATCTAAACTGGAATCCTGAAAGGTATGGTATAGACATCAGGCAAAGCAATTATACCCGGGCAAATTAAAAGACTAAGAGCACAGTGATGAACATTTACATAGTATGGTATGTGAGGATGGTGAGAGTAGCACAACTAGAAAGAGTAAGTCAGGAAGTAGAAAGACATATTTAGAAATATTAATTTGTCCATTTTATGATAAAATGAATGTCAGATAAAGACTCAGCAAAGATTTAATTCTGGTCATGTTTCTTTTCATAGCTAATATGATTATGATAAAGTCTCTTGTGGACTTAAGTTTCTTGTTTTATAACATGTAGAATTTTTATCAGATGATTTCTATGTGCCTTTATAGACTGAAGAGTTTATGACACAAAATTCAGAGTTTAGACATTAAGCTATAGGCTAAGAGGACTCATTGATAGGTCTGAGTGAAGGGTGGGACTATTCAGGCAGTAAGGATTTCGGGAGCGGGGGAGATTTTTACCCAGAAGGTCAGCTAGTACAATGACGCATTAGTCCAAGACTAAAATTTGTGATTGTGTGAGAATCAAATTGAAAGACAGTATTGACCAAAAGAAGTCATGAAAACAGAATGCCTCTTGGTGGAAATGATACCACCACTGCTCCCCCTGTCCCACACACAAGATTATGTGGGGTTTGTAAAACCATCCTGGCTCCCATTGGAACTTAGCTAGGAAGTCATGGAAGCAATGAGGCAAACTTCTTGACACCCTGTCTGAGACACATGCCAATGCCTAACTTTCTTCTCTCAATTCTGGGAGTTAAACAGAGGAGGGGAAGGAATTTATTCTCTTTGGCTAACTGTTCCTAGTTTATGAGTCTCTGCTATTGTAGCAAGGTAAGCAACTGCACAATTTCTGGCATTTTCTTTGACACTGGTAGTCAAATATTTCAATCAAAGTATCATTTACATTATGAAATGTTACTGAAAACTCAGACGGTTAGCTTATTTTTGTTATATCTATTGATATTTGTCATATTAGAAATTAAAGTGAGATTTCCAAATATATAATATATATCCATTTTATGTATAAATGCATTATTTTATGATATAATTTACCTTTTTTGATATAAAATAATGTTTTCCAAAACAATATTAGAAGAAATATCATTATTTTATATATTATTATAAATCTCATTAATTTATGGCCTAATAAAAGACAGCTAGATTTTCATATCTCCTTTTGTATAACAAACCAGGCAACCTTCAAAAACTCTACTATACACTTGTGAAAAAATGAGATGGAAAAGGGAAACTCAGGGTTTTTAATTACTGTGAAAATAGTTTCAACCTTGTATGTCCTCTGTGTTTGGGATCTTCCAATCACACTTACAGAATCAAAACACTATGATATTTAAGAGGAGCAAGGATTATCCAGATGAACACACAGTATCAGTGGCAATGAGTTAACTAATTCAGAAGGATATAAAACAAGGACTTGCATTTATTAAGAGTGTAATTAGCTTTGCAATGTTTCCAGAATGTTTATAAAATTTTAAAAAGACATAGCATTTCCCAGCCATCTGCTCCACTTCAGAAATGCGCTCACACTTACTTGGCCCTCAAAAAGCAATCAATTTAGCTCATGGGTATCTAATCATTGGCTTATTTGCTTTCCTTTTGATGATATACTTCTCATGCAGTCTTATTATTCAGTTTTTAGTTGATATCTCCTCTCTAAGAGTACATTATGGGTACAGAGTGGTGTCATGTCTCCGCTCTATCTTCCTACATGGTGGTGTTCCTATTATTCTAAAGGACAGAAAATATTGACCTTAAAAGACATTTTATTACACATATCTTGATATGGATAAGAAAAAATAGAGTCATAACACTGGTATTCTAAAAAAAACTATAAGGAAAAAAATAGTGATGTATTGTTCTCCTCATGCTATCATGAAAAAAAAAAAAAGAACGAAAGTCAAAGGGGACAACTCTCCTTTGCCTGATGTGCAAGTTAATGTGCAAGTTAATGATGTGCAAGTTAATTAACTGCCCCAGTAGCTGTGACTGATAACTAAGATGAAAAGCTCTGTAATAGAGGAGTGCATTCTGAAAGAGGCTATTTTGGGAGATGTTGTTATCAAGACAATGAGGCTTGGACAATTTGTAACTAGTTACAATGAGCACAGCTACAGTATGGAGTTAGTACTAAAAAAGAATAATCTCTATTTATATGAAAACAAAGAAGAAGTCTGTCATAGAATCCTGTTAAAAGAGAATACAGAACAAGGCCTGAACTATAGTGATCTTGGAAAGAAGCCAGGACTACTCTGATTAAGAGAACGGTATGCCAAAACTGAATTTTTTAAAGAGACCTATGAATCACACACACACACATCACCTATGTACACTTGTATGCACATACGCATATACTTGTACCACAGATAATAGAACTACAAAGATGTCTTCAAACCCAGCAGCCAATTACAGTGATTATGGTTTATTCCTTATGTTCCTTTCTATTTTGTTATTTTCCCCTACATATTGTTTTCTAATAAAACCAGAAAAGAACATAAGTAGAAGACTGTTTTAAATTCTTATAAAATATACTAAATATTTTAATAGATGGCAATCATACCCTTATACCTAATCAGACCATTTAGAGTTAGCCAGGCCATGTGATGATTAGTACAAATCCATTACAAAATGTGAGTATAAATGACACTTTACCACATTTGGCTAGAGGTAGTGAAAACACATCATTCTCCAATCCTTTCTTTTCCCTTATTTAGTGATCAAGATGACACAGTTCTCCAGCTGAAAGATGCTGGTTCCACTATTATAAAGGGTGCCTGATTGAGTGTATGTAACAGAGACCTCCATAACTTTGGGCAGAACATATGCCATGACCAGATACTAACATTTGCTGTATTTTTTTTTTGACAGGTAGAGTTATAGACAGTGAGAGAGAGACAGAGAGAAAGTTTTCCCATCTGATGGTTCACTCCCCAGATGGCCACCACGGCCAGCGTGGCACTGCACTGATCTGAAGCCAGGAGCCAAGTGCTTTTTCCTGGTCTCCCATGAGTATGCAGGGGCCCAAGCACTTGGGCCATCCTCCACTGCCCGCCCAGGCCACAGCAGAGAGCTGGACTGGAAGAGGAGCAACCGGGACTAGAACCCGGCGCCCATATGGGATGCCGGTGCCACAGGCGGAGGATTAACCAAGTGAGTCACAGCGCCAGCCCCAACATTTGCTGTATTAAACAAATGAGTTGAGTGGAATGATGAATTGGCTTATGTGTTAGTAAGTGTTACTTTCTTTTTATACAATTTAGTGCTAATGAGAATGCATTCACTTCCCCAGTCATATGCTACAGTCCTGGACTGTGTGTGTGTGTGTGTGTCTGTGTCTGTGCATATGTGTATATATATATATGTATGTATATATATATATCATATATATGTCATCTAGGCCATCCAATACTCTCCTATGTTTTATTTTTATGCAAAATGTTGATACATTAAGGAAGGCATTGAAGGCAGTTTCTGATGTGCAAGAGATTTTGCTTAGAGAAATCGACAATTAACGTTGCCATTTCATTTTTTGAACTTTGGACATTTTATAGGCTTATGTAATATCCAGGCAGAGATTCCAAATGGAATTTATGCATATATATTTTTTAAAGATTTACTTATTTACTTAAAAGTTAGAGTTACACAGAGAGAGAAGAAAGGTGGGGGGGGGTCTTCCATCTGCTGGTTCACTCCCCAGAGGCCATCTTGTACTGCTTTCCCAGGCCACAGCAGAGAGCTGGATCAGAAGTAGAGTAGCCGGGACTGAAACCTGCGCCCGTATGGGATGCCAGCACTGCAGGTGGCAGTTTTACCTGCTAAGCCACAGCACCAGCCCCTGCATATATTTTTAATTGAGACTACTAGAGAGGATTCTATAATAAAAAGTTTAGGTGTGAGTCATCATAACTATTTCTTTTCTTTTTATTTATTTATTTATTTTTTGACAGGCAGAGTTAGACCTTGATTGAGAGAGACAGGGAGAAAGGACTCCCTTCCGTTGGTTCACCTCCGAAATGGCCGCCACGCCTGGCGCTGCGTCGATCCGAATCCAGGAGCCAGGTACTTCCTCCTGGTCTCCCAAGCGGGTGCAGGGCCCAAGGACTTGGGCCATCCTCCACTGCCTTCCCGGGCCACAGCATAGAGCTGGACTGGAAGAGGGGCAACCCAGGACTAGAACCTGGGGTGCCAGCACTGCGGGCAGAGGATTAGCCTAGTGAGCCATGGTGTCAGCCAACTATTTCAATAATACTCAGGAGACTGTAAGATACCACACAGAAAAAGATTGCTTTTAGAGATAATAGGTGGTAGCAGAAAAAAAAAAAAAACTAACAGAAAAGTTATTTGAAGTTATATGTTTTAATAAAGATGAAATGAACAGGGAGTGTATATGTCTCTTGAAGATAGTGATTTCTGTTTGGATGTACACCCAGAAGTGGAATGGATGGATCATAGGTAATTGTATTTTCATTTTCTTTTGGAACCTCTATATGGATTCCAGAATTGCTGTATCATCTTGCATTCTCACCATGAGTGTAAAAGTTGTTCCATTTTCTTCATATCCCTTGCAAAATGTATCTTTCATCTTTTTAATAATGGTCATTCTAACAGGTGTGAGTGATTGTCCATTATGCCATCATTCACATTTCTTTGATAAACAGTGAAGTTCAGCAGCTTTCTTCTTTGGATTTTTTTTTATTTTTTATTTTTTATTTTTGTTTTTATTTTTTTGACAGGCAGAGTGGACAGTGAGAGAGAGAGACAGAGAGAAAGGTCTTCCTTTTGCCGTTGGTTCACTCTCCAATGGCCGCCGTGGCCAGCGCGCTGTGGTTGGCCCACCACGCTGATCTGAAGCCAGGAGCCAGGTGGTGCTTATGCTGGTCTCCCCTGGGGTGCAGGGTCCAAGCACTTGGGCCACCCTCCACTGCACTCCCTGGCCACAGCAGAGAGCTGGCCTGGAAGAGGGGCAACCAGGACAGAATCTGGCGCCCCGACTGGGACTAGAACCAGGTGTGCCGGCGCCGCAAGGTGGAGGATTAGCCTAGTGAGCCACGGCGCCGGCTCAGCAGCTTTTTTCATACCTACTGGAAACTTTTAATTCTTCTGAGAATTATGTGACAATTTTCTCCCATTTTGTAGGTTGTTGTTTGACACTGTTGCTTGTTTCTTTGACTGTGCAGAAGCTTTTTAATTTATTGTAAACCTATCTGTCTCCTTTTGTTCTATTACTTGTATTTTTGTTTCTGTCTGCCATAAACCAAAACTCATTACCCAGGTCAGTGTCAAGAAGCTTTTCCTCTTTGTTTTCTTCTAGTAGTTTTATGATTTCATGTCTTAAGTTGTAGTCTTTAATACAGTTTTAGTTGATTTTATAAAATAATTTTGGGGCCAGCGGCAGGGCTCACTTGGTTAATCTTCCGCCTGTGGTGCTGGCATCCCATATAGGCGCCGGGTTCTAGTCCCACTTGCTCCTCTCCCAGTCCAGCTCTCTGCTATGGCCCGGGAGAGCAGTGGAGGATGGCCCTAGTGCTTGGGCCCCTGCACGTGCATGGGAGACCAGGAAGAATACCTGGCTCCTGGCTTCGGGTCCGTGCAATGCTGGATGTAGCGACCATTTGGGGAGTGAACCAATGGAAGGAAGACCTTTCTCTCTGTCTCTCTCTGTTTATAACTCTACTTGCCAAATAAAAAAAAAATATTGAGGCCAGTACTGTTGGTATAGACAAATTATGAAATAGAAAATTGCAGATGTGTATGCAAGAGTTTTAATTTTTTATGTAGTTGAGAACTAGTTCTTCTCTTATGGAGAATATCCTTGAGACTTGAAGAAAGTTATAAATATCTATTATAACAGGTATGGGGAATAAGAAATAATGTGGTTAGGACAAGTAGAATAGCTGTTTAGATTAATGCTAAAGACAAAACTTTGGAATAACAAAAGCAAAAATGCCAAATGTTAACCAAGTCCTTTCCTGTGAATGTATTTATCTGAGTTATGGTTATTGAACTGAGCAAATGGTATAGAGATACCAGCCCTTATAACTTCACAGAGTCATTGTAATGATCAATAAAATACTACACGTTAAAGTGAATTGTCTATTAAATTATTGTAACCAAATGAATGCCAACAGTTGTTTAAGTTAATGTAGAGAAATACTGACTGCAGTTGGCAAATAAATTGAATAATACCAAAGAATATAAAAGTGTAAAGTCTTAATTATACTAATGAAAAGACTTAACGCCTATGTTCCAAAGTTTCACTTATTGCTCGCCTGATAAAACCTCCAACAAGTCATTGGATTTAAAGTTTATTTAAAAAATCTTTATAAGGATGACCTATAACTGGCTAGCTTTTGAAAAATAGTACCTCAGGGTAGATCAATGCCCTCTAATAGAACCACTTATCACTGAACTGTGTGGTTATAGAAATTTGACTCCATCTTTTTTTTCAGGATCATAGGCATCAAGTCATCTTTGATTTTTCTGTTTTGTCTTGACCCAAGGCACAGCTATGAAAGTCAATGAGATTTAATTTTTTTTCTTTACTTGTCCTGGACATATTATCAGAATTGATTTCATTGACCCCCTGCTCAATCATCTCTGGAAATTTGCCCACAAAAATTCATTCTATTAGTCACGGTTATAAAGAGAAACAGAACATACCCACACGTGTGTCGAAAATGGAATTAAAAGGTTTGAGGGGGCCAGCATTGTGGTTCATAGGGTTACGCCACTGCTTGTGAAACCAGCATCCCATAGTGGAGTGGAGTACTCGTTTGAGACCTGGATACTCTATCTCTGATGCAATTTCTTTCTACCAAAACAAAAACTAAAGAAAGAAAGAGAGATGGAATGAGGGTGGGAGGGACAGAGCAGGAGGAGGAAGTGAGGAGGAAGAGAATATCATGTTTTTAGAATTATATCTACAAGCCATGATGAATCTGTTAAAAGCTAATTACAAATTAAATTTAAAAATTTAATGCATGAAACTTGTAAGTCAATTGATTATGGCCCAAGTGCTTGAGCCCCTGCCACCAATGTGGGAGACCAGGATAGAGTTTCTGGCTTCAGACTGGCTCAACCCTGACTATTGTGGCCATTTGAGAAATTAAACTGCAGATGGACATTCATTCTCTCTCTCTCTCTCTCTCTCTCTCCCCTTCTTTCTCTGTGACACTGCCTTTCCAGTAAATAAATATATCTTTTTTAAAAGTAAATTTTGAAATTCATGTATATGGGGAATCTTCAAAAAGTTAATGTAGAGTCTGTATGGTGGCAGAGCAGGTTAAGGTATTGCCTGCAAAACCACATCCTATATAAGACGTAGCTGCTCCACTTCTGATACATCTCCCTGCTAACATGTCTGGGAAAGTAGCAGAAGATGGTTTAAGTGTTTGTATGGCTGCTACCCACATGGGAAACCCAGATGGAGTTCCAGACTCCTGGCTTTGACCTGGCCCAGCCCCAGCCATTATGGCCATTTGAGGAGTGAACCAGTAGACAGAAGACCTCTCTCTCTCTCTGTCTTTCTCTCTGTAACTCTGCCTTTCAAATAAATACATAAATCTTTTTTTTTTTTTTAACAGGCAGAGTGGACAGTGAGAGAGAGACAGAGAGAAAGGTCTTCCTTTTGGCGTTGGTTCACCCTCCAATGGCCGCCGCGGCCAGCGCGCTGCGGCCGGCACACCGCGCTGATCCGATGGCAGGAGCCAGGAGCCAGGTGCTTTTCCTGGTCTCCCATGGGGTGCAGGACCCAAGCACTTGGGCCATCCTCCACTGCACTCCCTGGCCACAGCAGAGAGCTGGCCTGGAAGAGGGGTAACCGGGACAGAATCCGGCGCCCCGACCGGGACTAGAACCCGGTGTGCCGGCGCCGCAAGGCGGAGGATTAGCCTACTGAGCTGCGGCGCTGGCCCCAATACATAAATCTTTTTTAAAAAATGAATTTAAAGAAAGTGAATTCACAAAATTTGCATGAAAAGCTTTCAGCACAAAAATAGGCTTGTCTTTTAATGCCATTTTCCATTAACTTTTTGGAGTTCTACTTGTGTGTATGTGTGTATGTGTGTGTGTGTATGTGTGTAAGAGATTGCCACACATTAAAGTGATATTTTATTAGAGTTATAAATATATATATATATATATTTCGTATCTCGTTTTAAAGATTCGAAGCAAAGTTGACAGATTTAAAGGAAAGGAGAAGAGGCTCTGAGTTACACAGAGGAATTGTGCCATTGGTCTGCTTCAGACACCAGGTTCATCCTGTGCACTTGATGAGCCAACAATAAACAAATGTCTGCTAAACCCTAACCAAAAGGCAAAGTCTTTTCTCTACCACCCTCTAATCCTGAGGTAGGATAGTAACAAAAATAGCTCCTAGAATAGCAACTTGCTACATTATGACAGTAAAATGATAATCATACATTTGTTTGAATTCTTATTTGTTTTAAAAATATTTAAGATTTAATCTTGATCAATTAAAATATCTTTATTATTAGCTCCTTAAGTGTATGATTGCGCATATGTGTATGTATTTAACTTTCCATTTTATATAATCAGTAATCTTATCCAAACACGACAAGTCATCTTAGCCTTTATCTGATTTGGTAGATTGGAAAGTAATCTGAAATGCTGTGAAATTCTTATTCTTCAACACTTCTGAATCTCTTGAACTTCATGTCAATGAAGCTAAGGAATTAAGATTCTTGTCTTTCATGAATGTTCTCAGGTTTCATAAAATATGACAGGTGATAGATTTGCTATTAAGACATTTATGATACTGACACAACTCTTTTCTTTTCAAATACTGAGATATTATTCCAGTGCTTGGAAACTTACTAAACTCATTACTGAGCAACTGAGAATGGCTATGATGCATCTGTTAAATGTTTCATAAAGACAAGGCAAATACAGTAGAAATTACCTACTGGGAAAACAGGATACTTTCAGACAGCCAGAGGTTCTCACCAATGTCTGCTTTGAATAATTTATTTTCTTGCCATCAGCCCACATATAAAAATGTATTCATAGTTTTCAAAATGTTTTACCTTTAATAAAAGTAGCACAAAATCACATAGCTTTATATGGGGGAATACTTAATTCTGGCTTAATAACTCACTGCATAAATTTAAGATATTCTCATCTTTTAATGCTGCAATACACTGTAAGATAAAATATCTTTTATATTGCAACATACTTAGGATGTCATTCAGTACACAGGCATTTCTTTTTCCAGAATAAGATTATCTCAGGCAAAAATTGTTCATATTTCAGGTACATACCCTATATATGAAAAGTCTCTCGGCATGAGATTAAAAGTTAAATACAGTATTGAGCATCTTTGTTTTTAGTTTTGTACAGGTTTTTTCAGCTGAAACACTTTATTTCCAGTACCTGCTTCTTTTTCATCTCTGTTTCTCCCTCTCTGTAAGTCACTTCATAGATAAAGAAAATCTTGATCGCCACCATACACAAAATTCTTGAATTTTTGGAGAAAGAATATTCTTTTGTGTCAAGGTCTGTTTTGTTGTGTTGCTGTTGTTTCAGTTAACCTGATGTTCTAACCACACACGAAGATGGTTCCAGTTTCTGAACTACTGTCCAGTATACTATACAATAGTAGTTACTAAGCAGTAGACACAAAAATAAATACCTTGAGGTAAATAGAAACAAGGATGTAAAAACCTCTACAATAAAATTTACGAAACACTAATGACAGCAATAGGAGATGATACAGAGGCCAGCATTGTGGCGCAGTAGCTTAAGCTGCCAACTACCACACCACACCACATATGAGCACCAGCTGCTCTACATTTTCTTTTTTTGAGATTTAAAAGCAAGATTTATTAGAATCAAAGACCTCCAGCCAGAGTAGCATGGAGGGGGCTCCAAGAGAGGAAATAACCCAAAGGACTGGTGCTGGTGGGGTTTTTTGACCCAATCTTGGAGAAGAAACTGTCAATAGTACAAGGCGGGGACAAACCCAACAAAAGTCCTGATTTGCTCCACTCTTGATCTCTCTCCATGCTGATGCACCAGGGAAAACAGAAGATGGTCCAAGTAGTTGGACCCCTGCAACCCACGTGGTAGACCTAGATGGAGTACCAGGCTCCTGGTTTCTGCTTGGCCCAGCTCCAACCATTGTGGCTATTTGGGGAGCAAAGCAGCAGATGGAATTCTCTCTCTTTGTCTCCCTATCTCTTTCTTCCCTCCTCCTCTCCCTCCCTCCCTCCCTCCCTCCCTCTCTCTCTCTCTCTCTTTTTTTTTTTTTTTTTGACAGGCAGGGTTAGACAGTGAGAGAGAGAGAGAGGGAGGTCTTCCTTCTGTTGGTTCACCCCAGAAATGGCTGCTCTGGCCAGCATGCTGTGCTGATCCAAAGCCAGGAACCAGGTGCTTCTCCTGGTCTCCCATGCAGGTGCAGGGCCCAAGCACTTGGGCCATCCTCCACTGCCTATCCGGGCTACAGCAGAGAGCTGGATTGGAAGAGGAGTAACTGGGACAGAACCAGCAACCCAGCCGGGACTAGAATCTGGAGTACCGGCACTGCAGATGGAGGATTAGCCTAGTGAGCCGTGGTACCAGCCTCCCTCCCTCTCTTTCTATAACTCTGTGTTGCAAAGAAGTAAATAAATCTTAAAAAAAGGAATATACAAAAAAACTGGAACAAGTTGGCATGTTCATGGATTGCAAGAAATGATATTATCAAATTTGTCATACTACACAAAGCAACTTACAGATTCAGTGCAGTCTCTATCAAAATACAATAACATCCTTCACAGAATTAGAAAAAAAATCCTATAATGTGGAACCACAAAAGACCCTAAATAGTCAAAGCAATCTTCAACAATAAGACAAAGATGGAGGACCACAATATCAGATTTCAAAACTTACTAGAGGGCTATTATAAATTAAACAATGTTATATTGTCATAAAAATAGACAGGTAGAGAAACAGAACAGAATACAACACCCTGAAATAAATTCTCTCATATACAAACAAATTATCTTTGATAAAAGTGTCAAAAGCATTTCCTGAAAAAAAATATTCAATAAATGGTGTTGGGAAAAATGATTTTCCACATGCAGAAATTTGAAACAAGACCCCTATTTTACCCTCTATAAAAATAAATTTAAAATGGATTACAGATCTAAATGTAAGACTGAAACTATGAAGCTACTAGAGGAAAACACAAAGAAAACACTCCAAATCATTGGCATTGGCAAAGACTTTGATTAAGACACCAAAAGCACGGGAATAAAAGGAAAGTTGTTGAATTGGGTTATAGCCAAGTAAGAAGCTCCTGTACAGTGAAGGAAACAATCAGCAAAGTGAGTAACAATTTAGAGAATGGGTGAAAATATTTGAAAATTATGCATCTGATAAAGAATTGATATCCAGAATAAATAGGAAGTTCAAGAAGTTCAATAACAAAACTGATAACTCAGGTAAAAAATGGGCAAAGGATCTGAAAGAAATTTATCAAAAGAAGAAATACAAATGGTCAACAAACTCCTGAAAAGATACTCAGTATCATCAGTCATCACACAAACGAAAATAAAATTTACAATGATGCATGCTTTTCACTCTAGTTAGAAGGATTATTACCCAAAAGTAAAAAAAAAAATAACAAATGCTGGTGAGGATATGGAGAGAAGAGAATTCTAACATACTGCTATGGGAATGCAGATGAGTAGATCTGGTATGAAAAACAGTATGTGCATTCCTTAAAAATGTAAACATAGACCACCAGATGATTCAGCTCTCTCACATTTGTGAATATATCCAAAGCAAATGAAATCAGCATATAAAGAGATTCCTGCACTCCATGTTTATTGAAGCCCAAGTCACAATAGCAAAGACGTAGAATCAACTGAGATGTTCATCAACTGAAGATGGGCTAAAGAGAGCACAATATATGTGTATACATGTATATGTATATATATATATATAATAGAATATTAGCTATAAAATGAATTAATTCCTGATATTTGTTGCAAAATGAATGTAACTGGAGATCATTATGCTAAGTGAAATAAGCCAGACATAGAGACAAATTCCACATGTTTTCTCTTTGGTAGTACTTACAAATATATAGCTATATAGTATGAAATGTGTGACTGGCATATTATCTGGCATACAGATATTTATAAATGTTGTACTCACTGAATTTTACCCATTACATAATAATATACTCTTCTTCCTCACTTTATGATCCTTGTTATAAATTATGTTGTGATATTGATATCCATGCTTTCAAAAATATAATGTATGTTTGAGAATATGACATTTACCTATGAAATGAATGTGCAAAAATATTGCAAATTGTTAAATCTGAAAACAAAAGTTCATGGAAAACAGAATCAAAAGAAATTTATTATGGTGCAAATTTTTTTGAAGTCTACATAGTTTTTTATAAAACACATTTTCCATGAAGTTTTTGAAGATTCCTCATAGACCACAAGGAAGCTGTATCCTGAGAAAACAAGTAATAAAAGTGAAATAGAGCTGTATTCTAATAGATCTTGGGCTGTTTCACTACACATGGTCTTACAGAATCATTAAAAAAATAACGAGAGCAAGTTGTAAGATGATTGAATCAGCATATATGCAATAAAAAGAAAGAAATTAAGCTAAATTCAAGATGTTGCCTCATTGCCACTTCTTACTTACTGCTTTGCCCTGGGTTCATAAAAAAACTCATAATTGTTATATTTAAAAAGTTGTCATTTTCATCGCAGTTTGGGGTCGAAGTTCTCAATATGATTTACCAATTAATTAAAGAAATTTTTGGCAACAATGACAATATTATAGGGGAAGCCAGGAAAATATTTGTTGTACTATGCAAATTAAAGGTAAAACTACTACTCAAACAGTACTGTATACTTTGTGTATCTTTGTGGGTGCAAACTGTTCAAATCTTTACTTAGTATATACCAAGTTGATCTTCTGTATATAAAGATAATTGAAAATGAATCTTGAAGAATGGGATGGGAGAGGGAGTGGGAGATGGGGTGGTTGCAGGTGGGAGGAAGGTTATTGGAGGAAAAGTCACTATAATCCAAAAGTTGTATTTTTGAAATTTATATTTATTAAATAAAAGTTTAAAAATAAATAAATAAATGAAAAAAGAAAAAATAAATACATGTGATAGCACCTGGTTTTTGTTTGTTTGTTTGTTTGTTTAACTTTTTAAAAGTGACTACTAGAAAACCTAAAGTCTCTGATGTGACTCTCATGGGTACTCCCATTATATTTCTATTGGATAGCTCTGGCCTAAGGAGTTATATTGGATGGTGTTTATCTACCTGGGCTCAAACCTTGTATATGTCTGCTCTCTGTGTTCTTCTGAAAACAGAATTTCTACTGGTCACTCCCTTTCCTTCTCAGTGTAGAAAATAACTGTCTTGTTATTTCTGAAAACAGTCGCTTCTGTGTATATGTACCCACTCCATAATTTCCTGAAAGATTTTTCACGTGTGTAATTTCATTAATCCTCACAATATGCTGAAGATACAGGCACAGGCTGTTTAAGTAACCCTCAGGAAGGAGTGATAAATGCCCGAGAGTTGGATGAATAATGATATTTCAAGGGAACAGGAAAAATAGGTAGTCGCTGATATGATAAATAAGGGGAAGATCTTCATGTGAAAGAAAATTTCATTCCTGTAAATTTGAAATTCATCTTTTAAGGTAGGTGGAAAAGGACCACAGAACATTTTTCAGGTGTTAAAGAAAACAATCTAGATTGCATTTTGATTGGTTGGAATTGAGGTTTAAAGACCAGATTGAATTTGTGAAGGAAATACTTGAGCAAGAGCCTATACAATGTACCCCAGGCTACATCAATTGCTAAGCTTGGGTTCCCCTCACATTCTTCTCCAATCATGCAATATGCCACACCATGTCTGAAATGTCTGACCCCCTCCATTAAAAGCTCAATGTATTATTGAGTTACCTGAGAGTGTTTTCTTTTGTCTCTATAAAGAGTATATCTCCCACTTCCTCCCATACCAATTCCTTGTACTACCTCATTCATTTGTAATCATTTTAAAATATTGTTTCACAATAGAAAGGAACTACTTTTATTGCTTGATAAGAATATTTAAACAAAATTCCAACTGTGATATTCAGATTTTATGTGAATACCCAGTCCAACTGCTTGACACATTTTCTCATTCAATTCATAAGACATTTTTTTTTAATTTTCTTTGGCAGGCAGAGTTAGACAGTGAAAGAGAGAAACAGAGAGTTATAGACAGTGAGAGAGAGACAGAGAGAAAGATCTTTCTTCCGTTGTTTCACTCCCCTAATGGCTGCCACGGCCGGCGCTGCGCCAATCCAAAGCCAGGAGCCAGGTGCTTCCTCCTGGTCTCCCATGCAGTTGCAGGGACCCAAGCACTTGGGCCATCCTTTACTGCCCTCCCGGGCCACAGCAGAGAGCTGGACTGGAAGAGGAGCAACCGGGACTAGTACCCAGCGCCCCAACTGAGATTAGAACCTGAGGTACTCGGGCCCCAACCAGGACTAGAACCCAGGGTGCCCGCGCCACAGGCAGAGGATTAGCCAAGTGAGCCACAGCGCCAGCATCATAAGACATTTTCAGATATGGTTATGAATTATGCCTCTACCATTTAACAAACATATGACTTAATATACAAGTTATGTAATATTTCTATAATACAGTTTCCTCATCTATGAAATAGGAATGGCAGCAATATATGCACAGTATCTGTAAGGATCATATATTTAAAAGGTGTGAGAAAAATGCCTGGCATATAACAAGTGCTCAATATATGTTAGCCAATATTTTATTTTTTATTATCATCATCCTGGAAATAGATGTTCTCTCCACAAAATAAAAATGGAGAATAGACATTCAAAACCAGAAAGGACAATGTTTAATCAGGCAAGTCATACAGTATGCAATAAAATTTCCAAGCCATAGAAGCACAAAATACATGCTTTTCCCTTATATATTGTTTGTTCTGCTAGCTATCACATTATCTGTGCTATAGGTTCCAAAATGTGTTACTGTTATCATCTTAGTTTGAGATCACTGGCTTAATACTTAATACTAATATTTCCTCTCACAGGATTATTATTGATCACAAGAGGCTCTGGGAGACAGTGTGTACCTGTTTAATAAAAGTACTCCATGATTTTAAAATTTTGTCATAATCTTTCATTACTGAATACCAAAAATCCATGGAACTCTCTTTTTTTTCATTATTGTTCAGCCAGAATTTTCTTTGAGATTTGGCAGCAGAATATCCCCTTTCTGTAATACTTGCTCATTTCTTCCTTTAATTAATGCCATTCCTAAGGCAGATTTTAGCCATCTTTTCCAGTTTTCACTCTTTCTATTGAAAATACCATTTATTCTAAGAGCTTAGATTATTATTCATTATCAATATAACTCCAAAATATGTAGTCTCATTCATTTCTTCCCTTTTCTAAATTTAAATTATTTTCTACTTCTGCCTATTTTTAGTTTTGTCTTTATCACAAAGTCAATTCATACTTAAACCCATCTTTTTTGTTTAAAACTCACGGTGGGGGCAGGTGTTTGGTTGTTAAGATGCCTCTTGGGACACCCACATCCCACATTGGAGTATCTGATTCAAATCTTATCTCTTGCTTTTGATCCACCTTCCTGCTAATGTAAACCCTGAAAGGCAACAGAGGATGATTCAAGTTCTTGGG
This sequence comes from Oryctolagus cuniculus, assembly GCF_051225735.1. Taxonomy (NCBI): domain Eukaryota; kingdom Metazoa; phylum Chordata; class Mammalia; order Lagomorpha; family Leporidae; genus Oryctolagus; species Oryctolagus cuniculus. The sequence continues at coordinate 121,119,316 of NC_142871.1, forward strand.
TGCCTGCCACTTATATGGGATACTTGAGTTCTGGACATCAGGAGATGGCCCAACCATCTCCCACCTCTTATTTCCCCTTTCTCTTTATCCCCACTCTCTCTCTCCTCTGCCTTTCAAATATAGGAAAATAATTAAATAAATGAAATAATTTAATAACGCTTTACTTTCCAGAAATATCACTGAATCAATGAGTTCAAAACTATGTTAGCCATTATAGTAGAATGTTTATTAAGAGATGTCTTTCATATTAGATGAATTACAAATTGTCAAGTTGTCCTAGCACTGTCATTAGACAACCTTGTGGCATTTTGTAATCTCTAATATCTAAGCCTTAGTTTTTTCTGTAAAAAATAGAATAATACTATGTGAGTAGAGTCTCAATGAAGATTAAATAATATATTGCTTACAAAATGCATTCAATAGGCGTTTGGTAATCATCATATCCAATCTGGAGGGCTATGCTCATAGAGTCAGCTATATCACTGACCTTTAGTGCATATGGGTATGTTTAATGAATGACTCCATGCATTCTCCATTTCCTGTAAGAGTCAGTTTTCGGTCATAATTCATAAAACATATTAAGTTTGGCTTTTCTTGGTATCACTGATACAATGTATTTAGCTTACTCACTACTATTAAGAGAATGTACATACAGAGTAATTCCTCTCAGTTTTTTCAGCCTCACCTTTGCAGTCCATAGCTCTTTCCAAATACTTACCTGAATTCTCATAATTCCTGGTGCCCAAGTGAGCTATCAAATGAGATTTTTCATATTTACTCACTGCTTTCCATTTCCACTCTACCTGTACATACATGTGCAAGCTCTCACGTATCTGATCTACAGTTGGTAGCTAATAATCTTCCTGCTGTTATTTCTCCCTCCAACCAGACCCATCATATATCACAACAGAACTCAAATGCATTTAATTTATTTTTTGAAATGTTGCAGGTAACTTCTATGATATACCACAAGTTTTCACCCTATTGTTTATTAAAATTACCCTCTGTTTGAAGCATTATGGAATACAGAATGGTGATTCCTCAGAGATCTAAAAACACATCTATCATATGACCCAATCATCCCACTCCTGGGAATTTACTCAAATGAAATGAAATCAGCATATGAAAGAGTTATTTTTATCTCCATGCTTATTGCAGTTCAATTCACAATAGCTAAGATATGGAATCAACCCAGATGTCTATCAAATGTTGACTTGATAAACAAAAGGTGATGGTATACTACTCAGCTATAAAAATTGAAATCCTGTATTTTGCAACACAGTGGATGCAACTGGAAACCATTATACTTTGTGAAATAAAACAGTCTCAAAAAGACAAATATCATATGTTTTCTCTGATATGTGACAGTTAATATAGAATACAAAACATGTATAGGAATGAAATGGTCATTTTGGGATATCATTGTCAATTTTAGCTCTTGTTTATATACCTGTGGAACTGTGGTCTTTCTACTTTTTACTTGTTGAATGTTATGATTAGTGGCCTATGAGTACAGAGTAAATTAAAATTATGTTTTTTCAAAAACTAACGAAGAGAGGGAAGGGAGGGAGGGGGAACTGAGGGAAGTGTAGTTGTCTTCTTGGAACTGTACCTATTGAATTCATAAGAGATGTTCTCTTTATATTCATAAAAATGTTTAAAGATTTTATTTATTTGAGAGGTAGAGTTACAGATAGAGGGAGAAACAGAAAGAAAAGTCTTCCATCTGCTGGTTCACTCCTCAGGTGGCATAATAGCTGGAATTGGGCCAATCTGAAACCAGGAGCCAGGAGATTCTTACAGATTGCCCACGATGGTACATGGGCCTAAGCACTTGGGCCATCTTCTACTGCTTTCCTAGGCCATAGCAGAGAGCTACATCAGAAGTAGAGTAACCAGGGCATGAACTGGCACCCATATGGGATGCTGGCACTGCAGATAGAGGGTTAGACGCCACAGTGATGATCCCAATAAAAAAATTAAAAAAGAAGCATCCTGGTTTACCCATTATTTCCTCAATATGCTTTTTCTGCCTAGAAAGTATCCCTTCTTTCCATTACCTATTTAAGTTTTACCATTGTGCAATGCCTATAAAAACATAGCATCTTCATTAAATACTGTAATCTTCAGGTTTCTCCATGTCTATATTCATCTGCCACTTCATACTGCTTTATGTTTCCAATATAGTATTCTTTTACCTCTTAGGATAACAACCATGTATAACACATTAATGATTTGTACTTTCTGACATATAGTAGAAACTTAATCAGGGAAGAATATTTTGGCAATTAGTAGTAGCAGTAATAAAAGAACAACCAATCTAGGAGATTGAAAGGAAAAAGAGGGGCAGAACAGAGAGGAGACAGGATATGAATTCACATCCAAAAATGAATTTATTCAAGGGACAATAAACTCACAGAGGTGGCTGATTGCAGAGTGAACACGTTGCAGAGAGCACAGCCCTCCAGAAGTCTGAGTCTTACATCGCTTAGGGCTCCAGAAGGGAGCACGGTGTGCAGAGCTGAGCTACTTCTTACAGGTTTTTTGTGGCCTTTCAAACTTGGAAAAGGATACAGAGGGTGGTAGGGGGAGAGTAGTACATGGCATGGGAATGAGCTGGTTTCTTGAAACCCGGCAAGGGTTGAAATGGCTGAGGCTTATGCCCTTGTCCCACCAGATGCATTATGCACATTTAATCATATGTACAATTAAAATTGAAGTTGTCTTATATTCATATTTAGGGTTCATATTTCATCCAAAAATCATAACAGTATAATTGGGCCTGTGTTCCTTGCTCAAGCTTGGTCATTAAAACTTTGGTTCTTGCTTGTGTCAACATTAGGTACTTGTGAGGATGAAATTCGATAATATAGACTAAGCAAAGGTTGGAACATATAAAGGGTCATTAAAAAGTTTGTAGGTGATGCATATTATGAAAAAAAAGTTGCATGGATTTCAAAAAATTGTCTTTTAATTGCATTTTCCACAAAGTTTTTGAAAGCATTGTAATAATATTCAAAGGAAAAAGTCAGTATCACAAAAATAATGAAGATAATTATGTTGTTGACACTGAAAAACACTGGAAGGAAAAAAAAAATAAATCTTAAATCTTCCGAAGAGCCATATGTTCAAGCAGGCATAAAATCTGTACAAAGCTGTGGTATTAATCTTAGAACTCATCCCTCGGAAATATTATTTCTGTGCTGCCATCTCAGAGGTGTTAAGTAAGCATGCTCTTTTCTTCTGCTTAAAAGTGGAAGTCTTTACATTTGTGAGTCCTTTATTGATTTTTAAATTTACTGTGTTGCAATGCGTACAGCAAGAAATCACCCTGGCAGTTTTGAGCACTGGACTCCTCCAAGCACTGAAGCAATGAGCCAGCATCTGAAGGTGTGTAAATAAATCATGAACCCTGCACGCCCATATTGTAAAGAGCTGGTTTCAAAATTTCTAATGCTGACAGACTCAGTTGTCTCTCTACTCCCACTCTTCTTTTTGTAGGGCACCATGGGAGAATTTCTCTACCAATTTGTTTTATTCATTAAACATGCACATTCTTACTACAAAAAAGCATTTGCTGAAGATAAATTACAAGCAGATACAAACAAAATATTTTTTAAAAATCAGCTCCTATGTTTGATAACACTGTGCCTGATCCCGAAGCCTGATGAAACTGGATACAGGTAGACAATGTAAAGGCTAGTGGGATGTATTGCTCCAGAAAGCACCACGTCTGGGGACATTCCAAACTGCTAAGACAATGCACTGTAAGAGCCTTATTGCATGCCTGCCACCCACCTTATCAGAGCCCAGGAGAGCCTCTCACCTCCTACAACCTGCAGCTCAAGCAAGGACTCTACCTACTGCTCCAATGCAATGAAGGCTAGTTTCAAATCCCCACCCTCGGTCCAGGCAGGCACCATCCTCTTTCTCCTTACCCCCACCATTTGTCCCCCTTAAAATGAACTCTTCTCTGCTTTAACAAGTTGCTTCCTTTCCTTCTTTGAACCCTAAAATCCTAAAACCAAACACTATGAAACTTATGTTGTAGTAGGGTGAATGTAGAGGGAATATATGAAATAAATAAGTAAACCATAAGCATGTTAGAAGTTTATAAGTATCACAAGAAAAAAGAACAGAGGAAATAAAATGGAATTGAAGTTGTTTTTGCATATTTCAAAGACAAGAAAATATTTGAACAAAGACTTGATTGGATGAGTCTTGCACATATTTGGAAAACAGCATTTTGGGTAGAAAGAACAGAAAAGTCAAGGTAACCAAAATGAAGTTTTGGTCTGTTATGTTCAATATCTCTATGGGCCTCTGTGTATTGGCAAAATTCAGATCAATATAGAGGAATATACAAGTTAAATGAGATAGCCTTGGGGCTGATGCTGTGGCATAGTGGGTAAAGCTGCCACCTGCAGTGCCGGCATCCCATATGGGCACCAGTTCAAGTCCTGGCTGCTCCACTTCCGGTCCAGCTCTCTGCTATGGCCTGGGAAAGTAGTGAAAGATGGCTCAATCCTTGGGCCCTGCATCCGTATGGGGGAACCAAAGGAAGCTCCTGGTTCCTGGCTTCAGATCGGCGCAGCTCCAGCCATAGCTGCCATCTGTGGAGTGAACCAGTGAATGGAAGATCTCTTTTTCTCTCTCTCAATTTCTCTGCCTCTGCATCTCTGTAACTCTGCCTTTCAAATAAAATAAACCATTAAAATAAATAAATAAATAAATAAGATAGCATTTCATACTGGATGTCCTTTATACAGTAAGGTAGTTACTATACAGTGTCTATTCCTCACTATCCCCACACAATGTGCTTATAATCAAGACAGAGCTACAGGAATATAAAAGGAAAAAAAAGATGCAAGGCTATGTGATCCACTTAAAGACTGAATTAAAAAGGATTCTCCAAAGAAATAGAACC